>NW_015167080.1:258419-283290 GCF_001447785.1 Gekko japonicus
CCTGGACCCCCGGCTCCCAGGATCCCAGTCCAACACTCTAACCATGACACCAAGCCAGATCCCGCTAAGTCTAAGGTAAACCCTAGAGCAGTGGAAGAATAACCAGAGGGTGACCGCTTTGCACCCTTCCCTCCTCAAAGCATGATGAACTCCAAGGCCGCCACGTTAATGCAGCCACAAACACAACAAGGAGCCTTGTAGGTCTCTTAGACTCTAAAGTGCCACAAGACTCCTCCTGCGTTTGTACTTGAAGCATGCAAGAGACCTTCAGGCTGACAGCAGAGGGGACAATGTTAAGGTGGGACTTCTTTTACGGTGACAGCCTTCAACACATCATCAATCTGGCCAGGCAGCTCTTCCCCCGCCCCCCCCCCAGTAGATCTATCAGGGAGGTCGTTGCTCTTCCAGACAAAGAGTTTACAAATGCAGCCGAGTCTAACCTCCATCACAGAGGAGCAGGCAGTGACCGGGAGCTTCCGGTTTTCGGCTCAATGCCACTAGACGCCTTTTGATTGTGCTCTGTCACAGATAAGTGGTTTTAATGATTCTAATTGGTTTTTAAACAGGTTTTTAACTGATTTTAACTGATTTTACAAATGCCACTGATTTTACAAATGCAACTATCTTAGGCAACTATCTTAGGCAGCATGCGGACAACAGAGGATATGGCTAGATACCAAGCCTTCAAGACCAGACGGTATAGAGGGAGAAGGGGAGGGCTGAAAGAGCGCGGGATATTAAGTAAATCACAGAAGCAGTAGGTTGGTGATTCAAAAGGCGCTGTGGCTGAGGACACGAGAATACAGCAAGAACCAAAACAAACTTCCTTTTCAGTTGAATGTGCAAGGAGCTGGACACTAGGGGCAGGAAGAGAGGTAAGTGGAGACTCTGTGGGGTTCGGAGCCACTTTTGTCGCTTTGGTAATGATGCTGCAGCTGGCGGCTAGGTGTACTGATCAGCAGGATATTCAGAGATTTATGCGCGGAAACATTTTACCTCATCTGGAAACATGTTCCTAAAAACCACCATTATATTTTCAAGATTGTATTTAAATGTCCTGAGTTACCTCAGAAGTGATAGATCTGAATATTCAGCTAAACAGTCTGCAAAAGGCATGATATGCTTCTATAACTGCTTTCAGCAATGTCCCTTTAACAGGTGGGTCTGTAGTGAACAGCCTATTACTGTTCAAGGTTGCAAACACCCATCTTGGTTAAGATTCCACAACAAAAGAGTTGTGGGTGATAAGGGGCAGAGAAAATGTGGTCCATCATACATCCTAGTAGGGGATATTACTGATCCTGATCTTTCATACCTCGCATAACTATACCTAAGCATGCATTTCAATTAAAGACAAGACTTCTGACCCCACCGATTTTATACAGTCACAGTGCAAATAAGATTTCTTGCATCAGAAAAGAGTTCTAAGTTTAATAGGATTCCTACTGACCAACCTTCATCATGCTAGAAAAGCACCCAAAGTCAGGGGGGGAATTGAGGATCAATATATTACCAGTCTCATTCTTTGGGAAAAGTCTATCATCTTGAACAATCTACTCTTTATTTCTGTGGAAGCAGGGCAATATGTCAAGGGGAAAAAATATACATGCTGTACCAGCTTTCCGATTTTCTTGTCACACCAGTTTCTAATCTCACATTTAAGCATGCTTTAAATTAAATTATCACCTTTGGGCAAACTAGAATTCACATATACAAGTACAGTTGCACATACTGAGGCATCGCGACACTTGGGAGTTCACAAACCAAAAGTACCCCGGACTGCATGTAAATTGTGTGTGTGTGTAAAGTGTTAAGTTGCAGTCGACTTCTGGTGACTCCAAGCAGTTATCAAGGCAAGAGACATTCAGAGGTGGGTTGCCACTGCCTGCCTCTACACAGCAGCCCTGGAATTCATGTATTTTAAAACACATAACCTGCCTCTCCAAAGGCTAGAAGCATCTAACAAAGCACCAAATAATGGGGGGGGGATCATTTGCAAAGCTACAGCAGCAGCACATATCAAAACCCAGATTTTCTCAATACCGCCGTAAAACAATAATCAGCCAACACCCTCCAAACACAGAACATGCTGTACCAGCTTTCCGATTTTCTTATCACACCAGTTTGAAAGCCTAGCTTCTAATCTCACATTTACGCAAGCTTTAAATTAAATTATCCCCTTTGGGCAAACTAGAATTCACATATACAAGTACAGTTGCACATACTGAGGCATCGCGACAGTTGGGAGTCCACAAACCAAAAGTACCCCGGCCTGCATGTACATTGTGTGTGTGTAAAGTGTTAAGTTGCAGTCGACTTCTGGGGACTCCAAGCAGTTATCAAGGCAAGAGACATTCAGAGGTGGGTTGCCACTGCCTGCCTCTACACAGCAGCCCTGGAATTCATGTATTTTAAAACACATAACCTGCCTCTCCAAAGGCTAGAAGCATCAAACAAAGCACCAAATAATTGGGGGGGGGGGAGATCACTTGCAAAGCTACAGCCAGCAGCACCTATCGAAACCCAGATTTTCTCAATACCTCAGTAAAATAATAATCAGCCAACACCCTCCAAACACAGCCTTCTTTCATGCTTCACAAATGACTGCAAGGAGTCAGGTAGGCTCTTCCAAAAAGTAGGGTCAGTAACACAAAAAGTTGAAGATTCTGCCAAGAAGGACTGGACTAGACAGACAATTGTAAGAACCAATTTTTGCATGAACCTATGGTGGTTTTATACAAGGAGAGCCAGTCATTCAAGTCTGTGGGTCCCAGGCCACAGCAGGCTTGATAGTTAAGAGTCAACGCGATGAGGCTGAACCTTCAAATGCCTAGGCAGTCATCTCAAAATTGGCCTTAAAATGCACATGGCAGCGTACAACTGTCAAAAGGAGAGCATTTGTGTTTTGCACTCACTGCAAAGCCCAGCAGGCACGCATAAGACACCATCAGAATAATCCACCCTACAGGTTACAGTGACCGTGAATCAGCATCACTAGGCCAGCAGGGTCAGCCAGGGCAGACAATTTATATACAAAAGGAAGATGGTAAAAAGCTCATCCAGAGACAACTTGCTCCTGTAAACCCAAAAGCTGGCGCAGGATACTGAGTTGGGACCAAAACAATATGACTCAGCTGAAAATTACCACATTGATCCCCCTCAAGAATGTCAGCCTTCCCCAAGAGCAACACTTCTGTCTTCCCACGATTCAGTTTCAGCTGGTTCCCTCTCATCCACTTGATTACAGCATCAAGGCTCTGTGGCTTGGGACAGAGAATGCTGTGATTCCTTATAATAATGCTAAATATCCTCATCTCTGGTGTCTTGTTTTCCCTACTGTCAATTTTGGCCTGCAAATTCCTTGGGGACAAAGACCCTTTTCTTGGGGGGGGGGGGGGGGGGCTCCCCCCCAGCCACTGTGATGTCCAAATTTAGGGTGTTCAGGCGGCCTTCCATGCTCTCTGCCTCCTCGATGGAGAGCGTCCCCCCACCAAAAACATCAAGGAGATGTTTAAGTGTGAGTAACTTTATCTACAACTAAAATGCTACAATGTTTTTTGATGACAGAACATGATAGAAAAGTTTTGCAATGTTAAAAAAGTTTAACTTGATATTCAAATACATTGGAAGTCCTACTGTGAGGGCATGCAAAATTGTCAGTACAAATAATAAACTTTTGTCTTTTACTTCAAATTTTGCTTTCTAATGTCAGCTTTTTTCCCTTACTCTCAGATGGTGAAAACTAGAAGAAGAGAAGAGATTGGATTTATACCCCGCCCTTCACTTGGGAGTCTCAGAGCGGCTTACAAACTCCTTTCCCTTCTCCTCCCCACAACAGACACCCTGTGAGGTGGGTGGGGCTGAGAGAACTCTGACACAAACTGCTCTTTTTCAAGGACAGCTGTGCCAGAGCTTGTGACTGACCCAAGGTCACATCAGCAGGTGCAAGTGGAGGAGTGGGGAATCAAACCCGGTTCTCCCAGATTAGAGTCCGCGCACTTAACCAAACTACACCAAGATATATGTGCCAGAATAGGTCAGGTGGCAGTCACACTAGGTATAATTGCAATTTTGCTTTTAGAAAATTAAGACAGACATTGTTTATATAGAGAGTGTGTCTGTGCTTGCATGCCTGGACGTCATGGCGACTCCTGATGACCCCTAGTGGGGTTTGGGCATTTCAGGGAGTAGCCTGCTTCTGCGTTCCAAGCCCTGGTATTCCTCGGAGGTCTCCCTTCCAAGTACTTGCCAGGGTAGGCCCTGCTTAGCTTCTGAGATCTGGTGAAACTGGGCTTGCCTGAGCTATCCAGGGCAGGGCAAGACATGTATACTTTTAAATTCCACTAATATACCAAATAGTGCAGTTTTATACCATGTTATGACACATATAATATTTTTAAAGCAGGAAAATCATTTCAGGTTTAACGGACTATAGATATTGTACCTATTTCTACTATTCCTCCCCCGAAAAAAAATCTTTTTAAAAAATCAGCAACAAAACTTTTTTTTGCCATGGCTTCAAAATTTTCCAAAATTTTACCTCTCTATTTGAAAATATACCTTTTTTGCAGGTATAACAGTCTCTCCTTTGAACATGCAACACAGAAAAGCAGACAGGGTAGCCACAGGAAAAGAGCACAAAGGATTTTGACTACCAATATAAGAATCCCTCCAATTCTATTTGTGCTTTCACAGCTCTGTCATTTAGTTCTGCCTGCCTATGTCAGAGGGCTCCTATTTTTCAATGAGCCCAATCCAGTTAAAGCTAAGTTTTCCCAGTGATTTCAGAGGGAGACGTTTAAGCTTGTATTTAACTCTAAGCTAAATCAATGGGATTTAAAAGCAAGTTGCCTTGACTGGATCATGCCCCCAAGGCTGCAGCATAAGTCAGACCCACTAAGAATAACTGTTCTATGGAGTCATTCATGTTTGCTTTAGGGGAACACACATTTTTCAAGAATACGTTCACACTTATATGTTGGAATTATCGTTCAACACTTCCACGGCAGCCAGAGTTGCCAAATGGCACCCCCTTGCCATCAACTCAGTAAGGGTTTTTTTTTCCCCTGGGCCTCTTGCCAAAAGATTTTTTTAAGTAGAAATCAGCAGCTGCAAAGTCACTTGGTGCAAAAATCTGAACTGCACGCGCACACCCACACATACAGACATCAGCACACCAGGGCGCTGAGTCCAGCCCCAGAGCAGTACTTCGTCGCCTGCTGTGTGTGAGACTGCTGCATGCGTGATTTCACCCAGAGCAGCTCTGTGCAAGTACTCTCGAGCTCAGGGAAGGAGGAGAGTAAGACATTGTGGGAGGGGATGAAGCAGCAGGAGTCAGAGCACAGTGGGTGGGCACAGCTAGGAGAACAGCCTTCTCCCCTCCCTGCATGGCTTCTCCGACCATGAAAGAATCCAAGGGCATACTCAGTGAGTGGCCCCCATGTCCTCAATCACTAGCCACAAACAGGCAACACACTGTCCGCGAGGCGGATCCTGCTGGACTCCAGACTAGGGTTGCCAAGTGGCACTTACCCTTCCGGCGGGGGACTCCAGTTTGGCTCCCGGCGCATCACAGGGAAGTGACATCATGACGCCAGGCACGCTGGGGGCGGGGCCACGACCATACAAGGGAAAACCATAGAGTTTTCCCTTGTATGGCTGTGGCCCCGGCCCCAGCGTGCCCGGCGTCATAACGTCACTTCCCTGTGACGTGCACGCTGAAGCGGGGTTCCCCCCGGGGCCCGATTCCCCCGCGTCAGGGAACGGGCCTCTGGGGCGGGGGGTTTTCCGCCCCCCGTGGGGATTTGGCAGCCCTACTCCAGACTCATCCGGGCCCCAACAAGGTACCGGAATTTTCAAAATCAAAAGGTGGCCACTCACACGCTCTCAGCCTAATCCACCTCAAAGGGTTGTTATGACGATAAAACGGAGGAGAGGAGAACAATGCGCTTTGGACCCCCACCGGGAGAAAGATGTGGTATTAAGGAAACAAACAAGCATGAACAAAAGTACCATATCCCCCTCTTAACACCTCTTCAGGGGATTTTGCCATCAAATCACAGGTGACTTATGGCGACCCGCAAGAGACATTCAGAGGTGGTTTGCCATTGCCTGCCTCTGTGTCATGGCCCTAGTATTCCTTGGAGGTCTCCCATCCAAACACCAGCCAGAGTCAACCTCACTTAGCTTCCAAGACCTGATGGGATCAGGCTAGCCTGGGCCATCCAGGCAGGGCCTCAGACCTCTAGCCTGGTTTGATTCCCAAATGCCCTGAAAATAATGAAGAGCTCCAGGTCGACAATGGGTGCTTTGAGAGAAGAAACTGCTGCTGCACGGGGCTCTCGCTGCCTACATGGAAACCCCAGTCAAGCTAAGGGGAGAAAACAAGACCCAGAAATTGCTCAAAGGCAATGAAATTTAAGCCGGCTCCAAGCGCAGAATAGATGGCAGCCTGTGCCATTAACAAGATCCATCCCCCGCATAAGGCCAAATTCCTGTTCAGAGTATTGAAAGCAGCTTAGGTGATATTAGCCATGGCGTCCAAATACACTGCAGCAAAGTACAGTGAGAGATGAAGAAACCTCCGACGAACCCACTGTATCTATAAAGACGACCCAAATTAGGTAATGACTCACTAATGTAGTAATCCCGAAATGGCTTTCAGCCAGTGTGCTCTTTTTCCTCCCTTTGCTTCTTTTCAAAATTAGCACTTCAAAAAGGTGCTAATCGAACAGGATATGGCAGGCTTCAGCTCCAAACCCCTCTAACAGTAGCAATGAACCACTGACACAAAAGAGAGTGTCTGGAGCCAGCTTGGCAACCACTGGGCAGAAGCCCAGACCACCCAACCATCTCCCTCAAGAGCTCTCCGTTTTAACCCAGAAATTTCCAGCTCAGGTTGTGGGGAGTTCCCCTGGAATGAGAGGACAAAACCATACGAGACAAGGGCTTCATTCAGGCATCTCTGTAAGCCAACATGTGCACAAACCTGGCTTATGGCCAAGGCTGTACCTCCATGTAACTCCATCCTCCCCCCCATACTTCTCAGGTAGTACCACAGTTGCATTCCACCTTCCCCTACACACTAGGACTCTGAGCCTGGATGAAACTCTAGACGGGCTGTACTGGTATATGGTGTAGGAATGTCAGTCCCCAGGTGGGGGCAGGAGAATCCCCCGATTTTTGGGGCTCCCCCCCATGGCCTCCCCATGGTGGAGGCAAAGTAGTCATCCATGGCCCTGCTTGAAAAAAGCAGGCACTGTGCACACCTGCCCTGCAAGCCGCGAATTTGCAGCTTGCAGGCACGGCGCCCACTTTCCCCCCAACCATTTAAAGGGAAGGTTCCCAGACCACCCCCCAAATCCCCCTGCTGGGGAAAAGATGGGACCTGGCAAATGCAATCCTAATATTGTGAGTAACGACATTCATTTTTTAACTCTGCACCAGAAGGGAGAGGGAGAAGCAAGACCCGGGATCAAGTCTGTTTTGTGCACAGGTATGGCTTAAAGTGACATCCGAATGTAGAACTTAATTGGGGGGGGGGGGAGACTGAGAACCAAGGAGGATGAAAACCAATTATAGAATTCTCAGGAAGAAGCCCATCAGTCCTACAGTACTTTAATTTGCTGCAAAGGCCGCTTCGTACTTTCTACAGAAGGTAGTTGTAACATAATTTCAGAATCTTTTACAATTTATTTGTTAGGTATTCTCTACCTCATGCTCCTCCCCAATGGCGACCCAAAGCAGCTTGGTGATGGGAAAGTGCCATCAAGTCACAGCCAACTTACGGTAACCCCAGAGGGCTTTCAGGGCAAGAGATGAACAGAGGTGGTTTTGCCATTGCCAGCCTCCGTGACGCAACCCTGGACTTACGTGGTGATCTCCCATCCCAATACTAACCGGAGGTGACCCTGCTTAGCATCTGAGATCTGATGAGATCGGGCTAGCCTGGACTATCCAGGTCAGGGCAAAGCAGATCACAAAAAAATACAATTTAAATGAATAGAAGACAAAAAATATGGTCAACTACATCATGGGCTGGTGCTATATCCACTCAGCCAAGGCCACAGGCTGCAGTGGGAGGAGGAGGAGGAGGAAGAGATTGGATTTACACCCCGCCCTTCACTCGGAGTCTCAGAGCGGCTTACAGACTCCTTCCCCTCCCCACAACAGACACCCTGTGAGGCAGGTGGGGCTGAGAGAACTCTGACACAAACTGCTCTTTTTCAAGGACAGCTGTGCCAGAGCTTGTGACTGACCCAAGGTCATCCAGCGGGTGCAAGTGGAGGAGTGGGGAATCAAACCCGGTTCTCCCAGATTAGAGTCCACGCACCAGACTACACCAAATTGGTTCTCAAGAGCCCTTTGGCTGACGCCTAAAGGATTGTGCCTCTAGCCATTCTTAGGCTCTTATACCCACAATAGGAAGGGAGAATAGAACCTCAGCTTTCATCTTAATATAACTGGCAGAGATGTTCCCAAACATCCCCCCTCCCCAATACTATGATAAACTTCCTAGAATTGACAGTGGTAATGAAGAGTTGTGACTCAGTATAGCAAAACAATATATTCACATCACAGTATTCGTCTGTGACATTAATCATGTGCAGCAGTCGCACAAACAACTTTGTTTTACTTACTGAAGAGGTTCCTTAGGCTGCAGTTTTTCCAGGGGAGGGGATGATGTTGCTTCCAAACCACTCCCCCAGGCTACTTTCTGGTGGGAGGCAAACAATACAAGTACCTTGTTCCTTTTCTCTGCTGGGCCAAAAGCAAGCCTTGGAGCAATTTAGAAACATAAAAGAGGGAGAGAAGAAACAGTCCCGGGTCTCCCTGCAGTCCCCGATGGAAAACTGCAGCCAGGACAGCTTGGCGGCAACGGGGTGGGGTGGGGGGAGATTTGGTCGGAAAAAGCAACAGCAACACCTGAAACATCAGACATTCAGAGACAGCTTCTCACCTCCCGGTATCCTTTTTTTCCTAGTGGCCAGCCAGAAAGATGAGTCGGGAGCTGCTCTTTCCAAAAAAACGCACCAGTGACCCCCACACACACCAGCACAGAGACAACATCATCCAGTTGATGGCTCAAGAACCCAGCATGCTATTCTTCCAGGGGAAGAGAGGGGCACCTCCCATGAGCCTGCAGTGGACGGAGATCATCCTAAAAGGGGCAAGACCGAAGTGGATCACTCCTTTGGGGTAGCTTCTTCAAGTCTAGTGAGAGCCTGCCCCTACCCCAGTTAGATATTAACCTTGGGATGTTTTGTTCTGATGTATGTCAATGTCCCCTAGGGAGGGGAGAGGATAATGTTTTAACCCAACGGAAGAGCTGGAAACCACCCTTGGCATGACTAACAGATGGACAAAGACATTCCTTCCTTACTTTCTTTCTTTGGTAGAGCTGCCTTCCTATATGAGGTTCAGCTAAAGGGAAAGTTTTGCTGCACTTCCTTAATTTCAGTGCTGTATTTTCGTGCCCTAGCTTAACTGCTGAGATTTTTATATATACATTTCCTTGTTATCTGTTAGGTACTGCACCACTAGATGTGACCTTGATACACTATCTGCATTGTATTTTCTTTAAATAAAAGTTTGGGACAGAAGAGTCACAGGTTCATATATATTTCCAAACCTTGCTAAAGGTTGTGGCACTGGTGCCAGATCCATATATTCAACCCTGGATGAGGATGCCAACCTGGCATGCATTACTAAGTCCTGAGCGGATGAGACTGGGAGGGAGTCTAGTTGCACCCTCAGCGCAATGCAACCATAGCTTAAATGGCTTATCAGACTGCCAGCCACTCCAGGTTCCCTGCCTAGCAATGTCTCCATTTTAGAACATTACCTGGTACCTGGGATGCAGGGCAATTTGAGGACTGCGCTTGAGTGTGCTGTCCATCCCACTGCCTAATGGTCTGCTTGTCTCAGTGGACAGAGGTGGTCTCAGACTGCTGCGGAGGACTGCCGGGCCCCTTTATCTGGGGGACTCCATGCCTAGGCTATCTTGCTGGGCACGGGATAGCTCAGAATTTCACTGTCACTTTGACAACTATGAGAACTGTCCCACAATATTATCGCACTCTGTACTTGGTGTCCTTTGCTGAGCAGATAGACAGTAATGGGGGGGGGGAGCTTTCAATGGTTCTGTTGCCATGGACTTCCTGGTGAAGTCTAGTTTTACCCTGGCTCTGTCCCTCCACAACTGTGGGAGACCAGGTACAATGGTTCTTCCCCCAAAAAGAGAGATCAAAATGACTGTGAAATCTGTTGGGAAGTTTCCTGCTAAAAAATGCGTGGTTGACCTGTGATGTGTGAAGCTGAATTAGGAAGCGGGTACTTGAAAAATAAAATTACTTGCATATGTGTTGACTCGGATGCCACTTTTCTTATAATACAGCTGCTAAATTTTGTTTGGGAAATCATCTTACCATTTCTGGATCAAGTTCAGTTGTCACAGCCTGAGGAAGTGGACAAGGTATTGAACTGAGAACAGTACCATGGCCTAGCACATGCTTTTTCAAATTACCATTTGAGTCCAAGTGACAATTTATTGCTTTTTTGAAATTAGGGGTGGTTTCAGCCTCTTTGAAGGAGGTGGTTGCTAGACTACTCCTTAAGAAAACCTCTTTGGACTCTAAAGATTGTCCCAACTATTGGAAGTAAGGTATTCATATGCATGGCGGCTTCTCCACTATAGATGCTCTTGGATGAAACTCAATACAATGATCCATGTCAATCTGGCTTCTGTCCCAGATTCAATACTGGAACCAGTGTGGTGGGTTGCCCTAATGTATGTAACCCTGTTAATTCTCCTAGATATCTCAGTGGGTCTCAATACTGTTAAACACAAGTACCCATTATTATTATATTATAATATATTCTAATAATAAATAAAATTGTTCAGAGAGGTAATTCAAGTACTTGAAGTGAAAGTGTCATCTCTTTTTTCATTTTTATGTGAATCAGGAGAAACAACAAGTGCCCAAAGTCGGTAACAAGCCAGAAGAAGATTAACAAACAGAAATTCAATCTGGACAACACAGAGATACTGTTGATGGTTGGTTCACTGGACCTGACAGGCAGTGTTCCATCTATTCTGGACAGAGCTATACTCACCATCCAAGTTCACAAGCTGGATATGGTATTTTGTTTCCGACTTTGACAGACTTTGTTTCAGAGGCTCCCATAGCACAAAGTAACTTTTGCCAGGTTAGACTAGCATGCCAGTTACTCCCTTGCCTGGACAGAGACAGCACTCTCATAGTTATACAAGCCTTGGTAACATCCAGACTTGATTACTGCAATGTGTGGGGCTTCTCTTGAAGATTACCCAGAAACTTCAGTTGATTCAGAACCCTGAACCCACATTACTCACTGGAACTGTGTTGGAATATATTTACGAGTTGCCTACACTTATCAGTCATTATAAAGTTAACTGTTGTTAGTAAATAAGGAAATTAACTAATTAACATGTAACCAATTAGAAGTAAACCAAGCCCAGAAAAACTGTGGGTGTAGTTTAGTATGACAAAGTGATCTTTGATCTGTTTATTAGCTGATCAATGTATTGGATGTTTGCATTTTATTACCAGTTTCCTTTCTTTGTGAGCAAGAGGAAGAAGCCATTAAGCAGTTTGCCTTTTAACTGTAAAGATGTAGTCTGTTTAGGTTAGACACAAATGTTGCTTTGTTTTCTCCAAAGTTCCCTTCCCTAACTAGATAAACCTACTTTTACTTTTAAAACAAACAACACGGTTCGACAAATTGGCTGGTTGGAAAACATCCTGCAATATTAAACATACCTCATTGGGCTTACTGATTTGTCTCTGGACACAACTGAAAAATTTTCATCCAGCCGTCAAAAAACACTGTTTCCCTAGCATGCTAGTTCTGTGTTTTGAAACTTAAGACACTGACTCATTCAAAATTCAGTATTAAGCCAATTAAAATCATTCAATGGGAATCTATTAATTATAGATGGGGATTCCCATTCTAGTTGATTTTTTTTGAGGCAAGACATTATATGTTAGAACCTTGGAAATGATTCATGTTTTCATTGAGCTGTTTGAATCTATAATAAATCAGGCACAGGGTATTTGTTTTTAATCGTTGTATGGGTTTGTCTTATTTGGGAGGGGAGTCGTCTCACAAAGGCTGTTGCTGAATTATTATTTATTTAAGGATTCAATTGATTGTTTTCCCTAATCAACTGCATGACATACTGACTTTTGAGCCATTTATGAATCTTTAATTGTAATAGTCAAAAATGAAAAATAACTTACAAGAAGAGCCCTGGTGGATCAGACCAGAAGTCCATCTAGTCCAACATCCTGTCTCAAACAGTGACCAACCAGTTACTCTGAAGGGCCAGCAACAAGGCAGAGAGGCCAAAGGCTTCCCCTGATGTTGCCTCCTGGCACTGGCATGCAGAGGCTTACTGTCTCTGGATCTGAAGAAGTGAGCAGTGACTCACAAAAGCTCCTACCCGGCCACATATTTTGTTAGTCTTTAAGGTACTACTGGACTCTTGCTCTTTACTACTGCTACAGACAGACAAAAACGGGTGAGAGGGTTCCCTTTAGTTGCCATGGCTAGTAACTACTGACAGACCTATCCCTCCACGTCTAATCGCCTTTTAAAGCCTATCTATGCCTGTGGCCATCACTACATCCTCTGGCAAGGAATTCCACATTTTAATACCTTGTTTAAAAAGTTAAACCAGAGATGTATAAGAATTTACGAGGGTCAGTTGAAAACATGTACCCCAGGGCATTACTCATTTTACTATTATATTAACATCAAGACAAAAATGTAATTTAATAAATTATGTCCTCCTGCGGTGGCTCAAGTGGTTAAGACACTGAACTGCAGGCTGCGGAAGGTCGGTAGTTCAGCAGTTCAAGACCTGGGTGCCGCATGACGGAGTGAGCTCCCATCTCTAGTTCCAGCTCCTGCTAACCTAGCAGTTTGAAAGCAAGACATTGCAAGTAGATAAATAGGTACCACTTTGGTGGGAAGGTAACAGCGTTCCGTGCGCCTTGGTGTTTAGTCATGCCGGCCACATGACCACGGAAACGTCTTCGGACAACGCTGGCTCTTCAGCTTTGAAACGGAGATGAGCACCGCAACCCTAGAGTCGGATTCGACTGGCTTTCGAGCAAGGGAACCTTTACCTTTAAGCAACTCTTTTCTTTCCCCTTTGCTGCTCATTAGGGATTCAATCTTAGTGTATTTGCCTACTGCCACCTCACTCCCTAATCCGACTATATTTCATAGAATCATAGAGTTGGAAGGGACCTCCAGGGTCATCTAGTCCAACCTCTACACAATGTAGGAAATTCACAACCACCTCCCTCCCCACACACACAGTGACCCCTGCTCCATGCCCAGAAGATGAAAAGAAAACCTCCAGGATCCCCAGCCAAACTAGGGATCTGGAGCAAAATTGCTTCCTGATCCCAAAGTGGTGATCAGCATTTTTCTCCATGTAAGAAAGGGCCACAAGAACTAAGCACTGGTGCAACCCTTCCTGCCCTCCCTCTCATGATCTGCCTAAGTTCACACAATCAGCATTATCTGATTTAATTCAACCCATTGGTTCTGGTCCAACCTTCTGGGGCAACAGAAAACAACTGCATACCATCCTCTATATGGCAGCCCTTCAAGTACTTGAAGATGGTTATCATATCACCTCTGAGTCATCTCCTCTCCAGGCTAAACATACCCAGCTCCTTCAACTTTTCCTCATAGGACTTAGTCTCCAGACCCCTCACCATCTTCATTGCCCTCCTCTGGAAACATTCCAGCTTGTCTATATTCTTTTTAGATTGTGGTGCCCAAAACTGAACACAATACTCCTAAGTGAGGTCTAACCAGAGCAAAGTAAAGCAATACCATCACTTCACATAAGGTGGACACTATGCTTCTGATGATACAGCCCAAAATCACTTTTACGTTTTTAGCTACCGTATCATACTGCTGACTCATGTTCAGTGCATGGTCTACTAAGACCCCTAGATCCTTTTCGCACATACTACTGCCAAGACACCTCTCCCCCATCCTCGCACATACTACTGCCAAGACAAGTCTCCCCCATCCTATCATTATGCATATCCCCACTGAAATTCATTTTATTTATCTTAGTCCAGTTTTCTGGCCTGTTAAGATCATCCTGTCTTCTAACCCCGTCTTCTATCGTATTTGCTACCCGCTCCCCATTTAGTGATCTGGTCCATGAGGTCGCGAAGAGCTGGACTCGGCTGTGCGACTAAACAACAAAACTCATGTAGTGTCATCTGCAAATTTAATAAGCATTCCCTCTATTCCTTCATCCAAATCATTTATGAAGACATTGAACTAAACAGATCCCAGGACAGATCCTTGAGGCACTCCACTTGTCCCTCCTCTCCAAGAGGATGAGGAGTGGGGGGGGTTTCTGGGGGAACGCGCTGGAATGGTGTTCCGGAACCTCTTTGAGAAAATTCTTTTTAAAATGTTAAAAGTTTGTGAGATTTTAGTATACAGATTGAAAACTTCATTTCCCTCTTGAGAGTTCCGGCACCTCTTTTTCAACAAACAAACAAACAAACAAACAAACGAAAGCCCTGCTGAGCCATTCACAAGCACTCTACCCAGAGGGGGTAGTCATGTTAACCTCTTGCAGCAAAACCGCACAGGAGTTTAGTGGCACCTTGAAAAGTAATTTTATTCCAGTGTCAATGTATGGTTTAGAGCCTGTTTCGGATTTGGGTTTCCAGTCAGGGCTATTTTTGGGCAGGAACGCACAGGAACGGAGTTCCGGCTGGCTCCTGAGTTGGCCACGCCCAGCAGGAACTCATTAGCATAATAGGCCACACCCAACCGCAGAAACTCATTAGGATTGGCTACATTAGGGGTGTGTGGCCTAACATGCAAAGGAGTTCCTGCTACAAAAAAAGGCCCTGGGTTTTGACAACAAACAAGGTAAACAGAATAACAAGCAAAAGGTGGGTGTGGCTGGATGACCACACTTCTGGTAACATGGGGGTGTGGCCTAACGTGCTAATGAGCTGTGCTGTCGGGGGTGTGGCCTAATATGCTAACGAGTTTCTGCTGTTGGGTGTGGCCTATTATGCTAATGAGTTCCTGCTGGGCTTTTTCTACACAAAGAGCCCTGGGTTTCCTTACTCACAGCAGGTGCTACCTAGCTTAGCAAAACTTCAGACTCTCCACCCATTAAAGCTTAACAACCTCGTTGAATGATCTCTCTATTTTTCCTAATCAAATCTGAGTTTTACATACTTTCACCATGTATTTTCTGCCTTTCATGGCCCCTTAAACCCTTCTTCCCCCCAAAAAAAACCCTCTTCATAAAATAACTGCATTGTGAGGGAAGTTTGAGTCCAGTGGCACCTTTAAGACCAACAAAGTTTAACTCTGGGTACAAGCTTTTGTGTGCGCTGTGAGGATCAAGTCATAACATCTGAAGAAAAGGGTTTTAGCCCACAAAAATTTACGGTGGCATAAAATGGCTTCAGTCTTTAAAGTTGCTCCTTGGCTCCTTTTTATTTTATTTTGTACTATTTATTTATTTGTACCTGTTTCCAAATCTAATATGCAGTGCATAAGTATCCTTCATTTTTGTCTCTCTCATTAGCTTTTGGAATTAGCATGTCCTCTTGGTTTATAACACTTGCCTCACATAATAACTTGTGTCACTTTTTGATCCTCCACAGCTCTTAGTTTTTTTTTTTCTTTTGCAAGCACCTTTAAATGCATTTTAGCAAAGACGCTAGCTAAAACAGGATCAATCCAAATTTAGTTTAGAAAGAAATAATTTTTAAAAAATGCTTTCTCGATTTGGAAATGATCCCAACAGCACCCGGAATAGTCAGAGAGATGCCAAACTATACAGCAATTTTAACAATTAGATTAATTCCAAGGGCTGGAAGAAGATATAAATTGAACCAGTCCAAGAATTAAAAAGAGCTTTGAGATGAATTAGTGCAAATACACAATTAATTAATATTTCTGAATGCTCTAATAGGTTAGAGCAGGGGTGTCAGACATAAGGCCCAGGGGCCACAACTGGCCTGTCCAGGGTTCTTATGTGGCCCGCAAGCAACTAGTGCAAAGGAGGGAACAGGAGTGTGCTCAGGGAGGGGAGTGGGTGGGGCCACTCCGATGGTGGCTTCAGCATGGTGGAATAACCTCGTCTGCAGCAGGCGAGCAGCGTGAGAGCGTCTGCCCAGTGCTGCATCGCTGGCTCTCCAGACTGCCTATGTGGGTTTTCCTCTCCACCTTCCCCCAGCCCATGGGGCCTTGCAGTGAAGATACACCAACTCGAAGCTTACCAGCTGCTGTCCTTTATACAGTTTATACCTATGGTACCTGGCATTACGTTTTACAGCACACATGGCCTGGCCCAACAAAGTGACATTTATGTCAGATCCGGCCCTTGTAACAAATGGGTTCGATACTACTGGATTAGAGTGCTGGACTAGGATCTGGGAGGCCTAAATTTGAATCCACACCCGGCCACGGAAGCTTGCTGAGTAACCCTGGGCCAGCCTGTCAGCAAGCTGCCATTCTGTTTTCTGTGACCTCTGTGTACATATCCTTACCCTGTTGCACCCGGCTTGTTTCTACTATCCTGCTTCTGTGCTGGAATGCATAAGATAACTACTGGTGGATGTGTGGGGGAGAAGATGCTGTAATGCTTGCCTATTGCTATCTCATGAGAACTGCACCTGTGTTTTGTCTGATGTTCTGCCTGGTTCCCATGGACTGGGCGCGCAACCGTTTCATTAGCCCGCCAGCGGGAATATTATTCATTGGATATGTATCTGTTTGAATTTCCTTTATTATGCTCGCCCTAACTGTGTATCCTGTGAGGAGAGAATGATGCAAGCTGTCATGGGGTCTCACTGGGGAGAGAGGAAGGGTATAACTGAAGTACATAAATAAATATAATTTCCATTGCAAGCTGAACTGGAAGCACAGTAATTATAGTTCAAAACAGCAACTGGACACAAAGTCCCTTTCTTTTCCCTATATGCACTGACTCTGCTTGGTTTCAGTGAAAAACTAGACTTTGCTCAAGTCAAGGTTGGGCAGGGAAAAGCCTCCTTGATGTGAAGAAGATTCATTCAGCTTATTAGCTGTTGAGTTTACACTGCTGCTGGGTCCTAAAGAGAAAGCTGTTTGTAATCTTTGCCATTGCTATAGGTGCCAGCCCACAGTGCCACCGAGTGTGTCCCTCATGACAAATGCCAGATGCCACTACCCACCTCTGCAACATCAGCACCTTGGAAACAAAAAGTATTGCTGCGAAAGCTCCTAAGCAGACCCCCAAACACTTTGCTCCAGGACAAACATCTCTTAGCTAATGTGCTCCAATGAAACCAAGCTGCTATCCTTGGATGGCTTCAAGGGCCATCCAGTAATGACTGTTGTCTTATCAACTGCCCTATCACAACACATTGTTTTTTAAAAAGCTGGCTCTCCCTAGCATTTGACCAGAGCTGCCTTTTCAGCTGCCCCCCCCACTAGCAATCCAAGCCAAACATACGTATTATCACACTGAAGAAGCTACCAGAACTTTTAAGATTTCTTGAAGCTGTCAAAAAAGGAAGCATTGCCACATGAGCTTTTTGCACAGGCTTCCTGAATTAGGAAATCTGAAACTGGCTCTCAAGTAACTAGGATTTTAATTACACTGGCTGGCCTTGCACAAGAGTACAAAAACATATTAGCCCTCCACAAAGCTGTACCAGTGTCTCATACTGTGTGATAGAAAGAGACAGAGAAGCAATGGACCTAGCAACGTATATGCCTAGAAGGAACTAATGCTGTATGGAGTAAGCACACTTTCAAGCCAGAGCAGACTAGGGTTCTTCAAGCTTTCTCCGAAAAGCCTCCCCATCTCTAAGTGAAGTCAGCTTGGGCCTCCCCAGACATTGCCTAGAAAATGGAGAAACATCTCAGTAGGCAAAGCTAAGGGCAACTGCCATACTTTTTATTATAACCAATCTTGACACACAGCGTGCAAGCTTTTGGGTTTTCCAGAACTCTTCTTCAGATTGTGTGTGTTTAAAAAAGAGAGAGAGAGGGAGGATATCTCAGGCCATGAGCTAAAGGTCTGAGATTTACACATCACGCTGTGTAGAACTGCTTTCTTGTCTTCAATGGGCACAGGGTGCTCCTGGTATCAGACACTGGCACACTGGGAACAGGAAGCAAAAAAAACCAGAAGCCATCCAACATCGGTCAGCAAGGCGAAGAAGCACAACACCAACTGGACGACTGTGTTTGGATGTTAGGGTATGGAGGAGGAGAATCAAGAGAAATCCAGTTTACACTTTGACACTTCTCGTTTAAAGGATAAACAATTGAAGAGGGAGCAGGCACAAAGCACACACACTATCCATTGGCAATTTCTTGGAAAGCCATAGAGAATCCCCTATTCTAGGAGGTGGTATCAAGCCCTTACTCAGAATGTACCAATACAGATAATAAATGGCTCAAAACCACAAATGCTTTTTGCTGACTGTTTTGAAATCCAACTTAATATTATTTCTAATTTGCTCTTTTGCAACTGCCTCATGTGCCGTGGGGTCATAGGAACAGCTGATGAACAGTCTACAGCCTTTGACGGGTCAAACTGGTCTACCGATGGTCCATTCACGTAGATCACCATCTGGTCATTTAAACTGTTTTCAATAATTATCTGAACTTGGATTTTTCTAACATTCAAACTGAATCATTCGCGCCAGAGCATTGACAAGGCAGCAGTACTGCTATACACAGCAGTTTCCCTAAACCTTGAAATCTCTCACTATGGGATAACATTGTTAAGAAGTTCACATTATGTTTCATTTCACATCCAATAACCTTGAGTTCACAACATTCATCACAAAGATTGTTCATTAAAGTTTTGGTAAATGTATCTGGAGATCACAACTATTTCTGACCCAAGTTTTATATCTTCATCTCCAAACTTTTCCAGGTCCTTTTCCATTAGCCATATAGGCCCCGGTCATACGGAGCATTAGGCACGCTAGAGAGACAGAAGATAGGCGGATTTTCCGGGCGCGATCTCACCGCCACATCTGGGAAGCGTAGAGCTCCCGTGGCGCACCCGAGGCTTCCCGCCAAAGATGCGGGATAAAACACTAGTACCTCGGAGGTACTAGTTTCCGAAAACTGCGGGGCAAGGGCGGGCGTCTGATCGCGTTTCCAGTGGCAGTTCCGGTGCCCACCCATGTCCCCTCGCAAAAAGGGTTCCCCCCCCCCAAGTCTCCACGGATGCGCACAAGCACCCAACGGAGCATGCACACATTTCAGTTTTTTTAAAAAAACACAACCCCGTTTGCCGCGCCGCTCCGTTTCTTTGCCGCATTGTGTGATCAGCACCTCCACCCTAACCACGGGAACTTGACGGGACCTCAACCCGATGCCTGATCATGCAGTCACGCCTTAGTTTGCTCTGGGGCAAACAGCCACACCTCCCCCCCGCATTTTCCTGCCCGTGTGGCCGAGGCCATAATTCAGTAATAAAGTACACAAGCCGACAAAGACCCCTACCTCTAAAAACGAGATGTCTTCTTTAACAGTGCACAATGATAACCAGCTGCTTATGCAGAGTTTTAAAATGTTCATTAACATTTACAAAAGGTTAGTATTGTTTTAGCTGCTGTTCATGAGATCAGCAAGCAAGAACCTGATCAGAATTTGGAATGTGAATGAGACTTATACTATTCTGCAGCTGCCTCCTCCATTTGCTGTGGAGAATTTGGATGAAGAGGCAGGAGCAGAAAAATGAACGCCCAGCTTCACTCACCCTGGTATATGGTAACTGTTAACAGGAAGCCTCCTTCCTCCGAGTTGCCTATGTGAAAGAACGTACACCTCTGACCATTTAAGAATGTCTTTTTTCTCATTAATGAAGATACATTGTCAAATCTTTCTCCTCATCTCCATAAAGAACTAGGATTAGGGCTAGAGGATTAAAGAAGCAAAACGTTCAGTCTTAAGATCCAAAACGTAAACTCTCACTACAGAAAAAGTACTTCACTGCTCAAAGGATACGATATGTAGATGAGGTTAAGGCCTGTAACCTCTCACTACAGAAAAGTAAAATCTTTGGGAGGAGTAAATACGAGCCAAAGGCAAGCACATAACAAAATAATATGGTGAAGGGGGAGCTGGGGGGGGAGTTGCCAGTTTGTCACCATCAAGACTTACTGGGCAGCAGGGGTCATTTGGGGGGGGACGCGGGGGGGCACCATACGTAACCGTTATAACAGTAACTAGGAATAAGATCTGTTGTGGAAATAAATACTACGAGCTCTAGTAAAAGGCTCTGGACCGGTGCCCTGGTTGGGCACTCAGTGTCAATTTGCTGTGATGATCTCAGCAGCGTCTAATGACACAGAGTCCACCGTTTGCTCGAGGGGAACTGATCTCTGCCATGTGAAGAACAGTTGTAATTCTGAGTGATCTCCAGCCCTCACCTGGAGATTACAAACAACGAAGAAAACAACCATGATGTATAATGAAAATATATATTTAGACTGCTGTTTTGCAGTGAGTAGTATTTTATCAACAAGATGTACGCATCCACACTAACGGAATTTGCATATACTCCCATTTCACATAACCACTTTATCTAACCCTATGAGGTAGGTTAGGCTGAAAGTCTGTGACTGATCCGAAATCACCCACTCGGCTTCCACAGCATGAACCTAGCTAACTTCTATGCCACAAAGGCTGTGGTATCAGCTGGTATCACAACTTGACTCCAGACAACAGATCTCTCTCCCTCTGGAGAAAATAACTGCTTTGGAGGGTGGACTCTATGGCATTCTGTTCAGCTGAGGCCTCTCCCCTCCCCAAACCCTGGCTTCCATAGACTCCACCACAAAATCTCCAGGAATTTCCCAACCTGGAGCTTGCAACCCTAATTAGGACTGGCTCCAATGAAAGGCCTGGAAGGGGCTTCCTGGCTTTGCCTTTTTACTGACAGAACCAAGTTTGGTTGCCTAGCAACAGCTACCGAGGGAAGAATTAGTCCCACAGGAGCCAAGCAGGAGAAGTGTCTTCATCAGGAGAGACAGCCGTTTTCACAGTTATTCTGACAGGGACCAGTGGCTGAGGCAGCAGTGGGCGGGGAAGAGGAGCAGCCCCAGCCAATGGCACATGAGTACTCAAGTGGCGCTTGATGGGTCAATGGCTGATGGAGCGCACTGCACAGCCAATGGGAGAGCTAGAAATGGCCAATATGTAAGGGAATTATATATATATATAGGATAATTCTATAGTACTAGTTCCCTCTGTTCTTCTGCACTGAAGTACTTCTTTTTCTGCTGGGAGAAGCTGTGAAATGTAACTCTGCCTGAGCATTATCCCTCCCCAGTAATTGAAGCCTAACCCCAAATAAGGGTTGCTAGGTCCCAATGATGTGCCGGCGCGGGGTGGGAGGGAACTTTCTGGAAGCGGGGATAAGCATCACGACATGCCTACATCACCAGGAAGTGATGTAGGCACATCAGGGATGTCAGGTGGTGACACTCTGGTTTGGGGGCAAAACTCTATGGTAGAATTGGCTACAAATCAGAGTTTTGCCGAAAAACCAGAGCGTCACTACCTGACATCCCCAACATGCCTAAATTACTTCCGGATTACATATAGAGGAGGAGAGATTGGATTTATACCCTGCCCTTCACTTGGAGTCTCAGAGCGGCTTACAAACTCCTTTCCCTTCCCCTCCCCACAACAGACACCCTGTGAGGTAGGTGGGGCTGAGAGAGCTCTTTCAAGAACTGGTCTGACAGAACTATGGTTTGCCCAAGGACATCCAGCAGCTGCAAGTGGAGGAGTGGGGAATCAAACGCGGTTCTCCCAGATTAGAGTCCGCACACTTAACCACTATACCAAACTGGCTCTCGATTATTTGCACACTGCCATTATTTCCGGCTTCTCAGAGGTAAGAGCAGGTAATTTGGGGGGAGGCACACCTGAAAGTGGGGGAGGCACACCTGGAGCAGGAGATCTGGCAACCCTACCCCAAATTCTGAGGGAGGTGAAGATAGGAACGTCAAAGTGACCTATTTCTGAGAAGGCATTACCCCTATATGTTCCCTGTACCTGAGCAAAGGTAAAACTTGCTCTAAATGCCAAGGTTACAAACAAGTAAAGAAAGTGCTCCAGCACATTCCCTCAATAAACAGTAATTGGAGACCTACTTGACATTATGAGATGAGTTTCTAGGTGGGAGTGAATGGTAGGCAGGTTTAATGCTAGAATCTCCCATTTTAGTAATTAAAGCCTTGATGAAGTCATCTGCTCCACCACCACCTCACCTTCCATAATGCAATTTTAAATCTTACCCTGCCATCTATGCCCTGCAACACCTCCTGAGAGAAGAACACAGATACACAAATCAAAGCAACAAAGTGTTCATAGTATTATTATAGCAAATTACTTTTCCCTGGATAACTGAAGCTACAGCTATATCTTCAGAAGCAACACATGTGTTAATTGTTATAAGTCTGTACTCTCCATGACTCTGCAGAACTACATTTGCTCCTGAATAAATGCTAACCTTTAAGACCTTAGCATTTTAAGAAATGGCTATCATAAACATGAGATAGGACCCAAAGGAAGCATAAAACATTTTACAGAGTAAATAAAGTCTAGCTGGACGATATTGTCTAGTACCACTCTCATCTCTGGCCTAGTCATCCATCTTTTCCCAACTGAAAAAATATGCTCAGATGCTCCATCTGTAGTAGAATTCAAAACTGTACTATCCCACTTCTATGTTACTGTCATTCTGCCACACAGCCTAGCCTTATGCACATGTATTTACTTGGAAGTCCTATTATGAGATTTACTTCCTAGTACAAATACATAGCCTTAGTCTAGTTCACACCTCTTTCACATTGGGCAATTTCAAAGAACAATATGAACAACTCCTCTACTGCAGAGGAAGCAGGAGGAACCTAATTTCTCTCCCCAGTCCTCTGCACAAGTGTGTGTGCTTTGTGAGAGAAAGATTTGGCTCTCCTAATATTTGAAAGTTGCCCCTAGATGCAGACCAAGTTTGTTTAATCCAGTGTTGTAACAATGACTGAGATAACATATTTTAAGCATCCTGATCAGTTTAATACGACTGACAAGTGCTGAGTACTGTCAATCCTGTAACATGTGTCCTTTTTATACACAGGTGTTACAAGATAGTAAATGATTAATGCTTTGGCCCAGTCTGAGAATTTTGAATGATAGGGGATTCAAATGGAACTCTTGCGTTGAGAGTGTCAGCTAGGAGTTGAGAGGTGTTCAGTAAGAGAAGCAAGCAGACAGGATCAAGAAGGAGCCTGACTTAGGGAAGTGGGGCGTATAGCCTATCCCTGTCAAGACTGAGGGGGGTAATCCTATGAAATATGAGGGAAATAGCTCCTAAAAGATGGGGATCATCCTTAACCAATGGATAAGGAAGGAGACTGGAACGTGTGTGAATGTTCCTGCCTTCACCAACTTTAGTGTCTGTGAGACCAAGGAGTTTATGCTTGTCTATGTAAGAAAAAACTGCCAAGAAATCGCTCTCAAGTTTTAAAGACCTGTATGAATAACAGAAACAGTTAATTGTTTGTGACAAATTATTTGGTGTTTGTTTTTATACAAAGTTACCTTGTTACTGTTGCTGGTTCACCTCATGAGTCCTAAACCTGACTCCTGCCTGACCATCACCCCTCATGAAATAAAACAGTTTGTTAGGCTTGATTTACCATCAGCCTATCATGTGCCATCATAAAACAAGGACAAAAGAAGGATCTTAGTCTCTCCCCTCAGTTCCCTAGGCTGGGTCAGCATTTACTAATGTACATTCAAACACGACTGGGTGGGACACAACAACAAAGAAGGGGGGAAAGGGCTGCTTAGCTAAGAACAAGATATAAACAGAAAACTATTGAGGTAGAATGGGGGAAGGGAAAAGAGTTAGGGATCCAAGGTGAGGGATGTCAGTGATTTGGCATAAGGGCTAAAAACGTCTGGCAAGCAAGCCCACTGCAGGGTCGGGAAAGCAAGCTCAAGTGCAAAATCAGTTATGAAGCTGAGGATCCAAGCAAGGAATGAAGGTCTGGGAGCCAAAGGAAGAGAGGGGGATCAGTAATTCAGCATAGTAGGGAAACCAAGTGTGAAGCTGAGGAAGGCATAAAGACAGAGAGCCTCGTGTCCTGAAAACTTAAACCTGGGGAAGGTTTTTTGGTCTTCAAGGTGTTACTGGACTTGAATTTTGTTCTACAAAATTGGAGTGGCTTGAGAAGTGGCTTTACATGATTTGAAGCAGCTAGACTTCAACAGGGGATGCGGTTATTGGCTCAACTGGGTGCAAAGCTTAGGATCCACAATAGGATCGGATCAAGGGTGCAGGGCCTGGTTTCCCATTGTGTGTATGAACTTTGAGCACTAAATTCACAAGAGGGATGTGTGGAAGTCCAAATATGGGAATGCTAGGTGAGGTGAAAGGGGGTCAAGTTAGGTGGAATGATTGAGTTGCCCGAGTGGGCAGGCTGGCTCAGACTTGTTTGACAAAGGCTGAGCAGTGGCTTGATGGCTTGCCCTAAGCTAGTGACTGAATTACTGGGGGAAAGCAGTATGGTGAAAGGCAGCCCTGGGTTCTCAGTCCAGCAAGCTTGAGTCTACTCTTCAAGGCCAGGGTGAGCAGGCTCAAGAGGCTTTAAACAAAAAGGCCTGTAGTCAATGTGTTCACTGAAGCATTCCAGCAGTTGGGATACTCCTAGGTGACAGTGCCCAAGGAAACTCCTGCTAAATCAGGGGCTTCTGATTTAATATTAAGCTGGACCATTTAACAGAGCCTCCAATAATC
>NW_015167080.1:283321-307128 GCF_001447785.1 Gekko japonicus
CAGCACTGTGCAGGGGTGCCCTTGCTAGTAACAGAAGGCGCTTCTCGGCCATGTCTGTAGTTGAGGCAGCTCTCATAAAAGAGTTTTCTCCTTCCAGCTGTGCCCCAGATTGCCTTCCATAACTCAGCAAGCAATCACAACCAACAAGCCAGCTCCCATCTGCTTAGCCCCACCCCAATTTCAGATTCACAGTCATAGCACAATGCAAAAGAATGTTGGAACTGGCTTTTAGATATAGAAAATGCTCTAATTAAAAAGCTAACTACTGTAACTGTGCTACTGTAACTGTACTGAAAACTGTTCTGTTGCTGTACTTCAAAATCAAGGATTCTCAAACACCCATTTGTTTGGCTTATGTCCTGCTGATCAGCAGGGAACCAATTGTTCATCAAGCTGTTCTGAATTTATTTGGATGCATCTCATGTGTCTATTTGCATAACTTTATTGCTTTGTCTCAGCTGATGCCGCTGCCCCCTCCCATCTGCTGCTGCTGCTGTCATATCCTATTGTTAAATAGCACTTGTTAACAGGTTTTTTAAAAATTCCATTTGACATTTTTGAGTTGTAGTTTACTACATAGATGTCTGTGTGTCTTTGGTGTCTGCCCATGAATCTAGCTAACTTTGAAAACAGCTTTTGTGACCACTGCATGAATAGATGTCACTGACTGCAGACACACAAAAAACATGAAACATGCTTGATGCCTATCAAAATACTGGGTGTTAGTAGCCAGGATCAAATTTTTAAGTAATGACGTGGGGGTTTCGCATAATTTGCATATATGAGGTACCTTCTACTGAATTAGACCATCGGTCCATCACAGGGTCAGTATTGTCAGTATTGTCTACTCAGACTGGCAGTGGCTGATGGCTGATATACTAGTTTCTTGTCTTACCTATGTTGCTTATAGTATACCTGCCCCAAGCCTTAGAGGGAAAGCTATCTGGAGAGTCATATGACTTTACAAAAGCAGTCTGAAAAGCTGTTATGTCACCTCTGGCACAACACAGAAGAACATGACTTCGAATCACAACTCGCGACTAACTCATGGCAATGCCATGCACAAGGAGTTCCATGGGGGGACAAGCAGAGGTGTTTTGTCATTGCCTTTCTCCACACAGCAATCCATCTCCCACCCAAGCACAAATTGCACCCAGACCTGCTTAGTTTCCAAGTTCTGACAAGCTTGAACTAAACTAGGATAAGAATGGTTTAAAGCCTTCTTGGCCTTGAAGCCCACCAGCATCTATCAACCT
Organism: Gekko japonicus; assembly: GCF_001447785.1. NCBI lineage: Eukaryota > Metazoa > Chordata > Lepidosauria > Squamata > Gekkonidae > Gekko > Gekko japonicus. The sequence continues at coordinate 284,578 of NW_015167080.1, forward strand.
AATTTATAATCAGCAGGAGATGGGGGCATCTGCAATGGTGTGATATCACTTCCAGGAAAAACCCCAGAAGTGACATCATGCCTCTCTAGGAATCACTGAAAAATCTATGATTTCACCAATTCACATTAACCTTTTCATCTAGCTTGTAAATTTGGCCAGAATATTTAAAAAAAAAAAATTGAAATTCACTGCAAAAGTATTCAAGATGTCAGAGGCCAATACTTAATCCAGTTACAATTTAATTCAGAGGTGCTGAAATCATTTGCTATGAGGGCCAGATCGGACATAAATGTCACTTTGTTGGGCCAGACCATGAGTGCCATAAAACATAATGCCAGGGACTGGAGATACAGCAGTAGTTGGTGTGTCCTCACTACAAGGCCCCATGAGCTGGAGAGAGTGCAGAGGAAACCCCGCATGGGCGAAATGGAGAGCCAGAGGTGCAGCGCCGGTCAGACCCCTTCCTCAGCCCACTCCGCTCTGCCTCTGAGTCACCATGGAAAGAGACTGGGAAGACAAGTTGAACTAACCGCCCACCCACCTGCAGAAACAGGGGGCGGTGCCCCAGACACAAGACCACATGCACAGTGGAACCCAGGGCACAGCCCAATAAACCAGAGATGCCCATGCAGCAGCAGCCACCTCTAACCAAGGTCGCCAGGTGATCCACGGTGGGGCAATGCCGGGGATTCAAGCCAGAGATCGTTGGCAAGCTGTGCCATCCCCATGTGGAGGCGGCCACCCCAAGCCAAAGGCCGCTGGATTGTCTGATGGGGGAGCAGCCACAAGGCTGCACCTGTGGCAGAGGCCCCAGGCCACCCAGTGATCAGTACAGCTGGAGATCACTGGCACCGCCCCCCCCACAAGGCAGCAGCCGCCTATGGCTGAAGGCCACCAGGTACTGCATGGGGGAGGGAGACCTGGCCACTGAGTGGCATGCTTGGTAGCAGGACTAGGCCCCTGGTGTGTGGAAGAAACTGCCGAAGAACATTCCCCCATGGGCCAAAGCGCAGCTGCCACATGGGGGAATGCAAATACATCGGTGGCACTGGCCGCCAGCATACCCTAGCACAGGATCGTCTGCACCCGCCATGTGCAAAAACCAATTTCCTCAGCCATCCCGTACAGCATCCTCAGAGCTGCAGGCTGAGCACAGATGCATGAGACCTTGCCTTGGAACCCTGAGCCAGCATGAATGTGGCTGGGGCGGCTCCCAACTTACCACTGAGGCTGCCAGTGAAGCGAAGGGGTTCTGCTTGACTGCTGCAGATGAAGTTGTTCTGCAGTGCTGACGTGACAATTGGAGTGGCTCCGCCCACTCCCCCCCCCCCCGCAGCCTCCTGTTCCCTCAGTTGCACCAGTTGCTTGTGAGTCGGATAAGAACATTGAATGGGCCGGTTCCAGGTCCTGGGCGTCATGCTTGACACCCCTGATTTAATTATTCTAGTCAATGTTTTGTAGATGTCCAAAACTCCTTTTTCCTTCACTTATTACCATAGAAACTTCGAACAAAATCAGTACCTAAATATGTGATGCTAACATTGCTATGTGAACAATGAATGTCATAAACATGGAATTATGACTTCAAGGACAAAAGCCCCTAGGTTAAAGCAAGTCTTAGTGAATACCTTCAGAGTAGATGAACTCAGAAGTTGGTAAGTCTTGCTACAAATCCCTTAAGATTAACGACAGCAGTAGAATACAAAGGATTGACTTTATTCTTACAAAAACGTCAAATTAGCTATCGGTGGCTGACGCCAGAAGGACTGACCTGTAAATTTAAAGATAAAAGAGAAAGAATTGACTCTATCTTGAAAGCACAAGAATTTTTGAGAAAGCACGCCAACACAGAAGAAGAGGCAGAACTCGCAGAGGGGATGTCAGGAAGAAGCGAGGGCAGCAGCTCAGAAAGAGAGGTGAAAGAAGAAGAACTAAAAGGAGCAGCCGGTTCAACGTATAATTTAAGAGAAAAGAAAGGAAAACTATCTTTAAAAAGACTTATTTGGTTGTGCCATTGAAGAAATACTATCCCCAAAAGGACTTTACTAACATACTAATAGCCTGACCTGAAGGACTCTGAACTAGAAGATTCTCCAACCACAGAAGAAGCTTTAAATTTTGATATGAACTTTGACCTTAATATTAACAGATTAACATACCAGTATCTAACATCACTCAAACTTTTCTTTGTCCCTCTATATACCTTCCCCTTTTCAGACTCAAAAGCGAAATTTCTCTCTTTTTTAGGAGAGGGAATAAAATCTTTTTTAAAAAAAAAAAAGATTAACGACAGCAGGCGGAGTTAGATTTTACTCCCAATGCAATTATCTTGGGTACTTCTTACAATCGATTATTTGAAGATAACCATCTGGGTAGCAGCCAACATCAGGAAAATAAGACTTACCACAAACTGCTGTGGGATAAAGTATTTCCCCTGCCTGCACTGCATCCTGGCCCTGTTACACAAATGGGACTTCCAAAAGCTTTCGAACAGGAAAAGAAGTGAAGACCATATGTATTTATCCTTAAACACAGGGGTCATTTCCTGCAGGAGCGCACAGGAGCAGAGCTCCGGCAGTAAAGAGCCCACAGGGCAGGCACATCCAACAAGCCCCACCCCCTACTCCCAGCAGCCCTCAGTCAGAGCAAGAAGCAGCCAGGTAAGTTGCAGAGCCCCCGCCCCTGGTCCAAAACAGTCCAGTGGCACCTTTAAGACCAAGTTTTATTCAGGTACAAGCTCTCCCTCCTCTGCGAGGACAGATCTGCATAATTCCCCCCCACCCCAATAGCTAGCAATCCAAAACAGTCCAGTGGAGCCTGAGTTGTGGGTGTTGCCTTCTGACACACTTCCAGTGATGTCGGGGTGTGTGGTATATGTAAATAAGTTATGCTAATGAGTTATCTAATAAGCTCCTGACCTCTTTTTCTACGAAATGACCCCTGCTTAAACCTACGATTCAAAATTAAATTCAGATAAAGGCTTAAGGGGTAGGGGGATGAGGGCCTTCTGGGCAGCTATCTCAAGGACCTTTAATGATAAATTAGAATAAAAATACAGACACTGTACATCATAATAAAAAGTGACTGTATGAACTATAGAAACAAGAATGCCAAAGGAAATAGAGTCGATCAATAGGTAAAAAAATACACATTATACAAAAGAAAATGGTTTAAATTAGTCAACTAAGTTCAAATTTGCATTCTTTCAAATTATACTTAGACGAAGATCTATACAAAGCTTTAGTTTGCTGTGCACCTTTACCTGGGATGAGCATATGATGGGAGGAAGCCTCCAGTTCACATACATTTCTACCACACACAGAACTTCTGGAGCCCCCACGCCACAGCAGGCTCTCTTCAAGCAGTCGGCCTGCTTTGCTTTATCCAGCAGACTTATCGCCTGCTTCATGCTACAGCTACCCTATCCCTTGCCATGAAAAAGCTAGCTGGAATAAAAGTATCCAACTCTGCTTCCAAAAGATGGAAAGTTCAGGCTTTGGTGAATTTCCAGAGCAGATCATGTCAAGAGGGAGATCAACTAAGAAGCCTCTATATCCATGTAGCCCAGATTTGAGAAACAGATTGCGGACTTAAAGGAAAACCAGTCAATTCGGAAAGGTCACAGTGGAACCTACGGACAGAGATGGTGACTCGGGTATATACGTGAAAGGACCAGGACAAAAATGGAAAAATGTGTGACGCTTCCTTGGTGTTTTTTTTTTCTAAGGACTTTTTCATTTTGGTAATGCAAAAATCAGGAAATTTGGGGAAGCACTGTAAAAAATTATGGAATATTTTCTTTTTTTAGAATGAATGGAATGCTTAAGACATGGTTTTTCTCATTCAAAATGCACCACATGGGAAATTCCTCACACTTTTTTCTATATTTCCAAAGGAAAAAGCCCCCATGCGTTGGAGGTTTTTTTTCCCCCTTTTGGAATGGGTGAAATGACAGTTTTACCCAAAATGTGTAGAATGAAAGTGCTTCTGCAGAACCACCTGTGGCATTAGATAATGATAATTCCTATGTATACTGTAGACATATACAATATTTTCAAGATTTTTCATTGTTTATATGTAAATAATTTTGGCAACAATACGATACAATATATAATACATTATTAAAGTGTTCAGGGTTTTTAATGTTATAACGTTTAACTTAATATCTAAATATGCTGGTAGTCCTACCTAATAACCTTACAAGTATGTTTCTGTCCAAATAATACTCCTCCTTTTGTTTTACTACAGAAATTGTTTTCTACCTTTAACTTTTCCCCCTGCCACTCAGACAGCAAAAGTTCAAATACCTGTATTATGATAGCATAGGGAGCAGCAGTTTACAACTCTCTCAAGTAACTGGTCATTTTCTTTATAGAAAACAAAGACGTTTAGATTTTTAAATTCCATAAAATTGCCAAATGCTGTAATTTTAAGTCACAGGTGATGCATTTCATGTTGTTGAATCAGTAAAAGAAGTTTAGGTTTGTCAGGAAAGTATTGCATGTATTTCAATTTTTCTCCAAATATTGGGGAGGGGACACTTTTACCCCCATGACTCCAAAATTCCCAAATATTGTAGATCTCTGCTCAGGTATACTGAGCCCAAGCTGTTTGGGGCTTTATAGGTCACTACTCTAACTGCATTCAAAGCTAGTAAAAGAACTTAATGTAGAGGGCACAGCACACGGTACATGGTGTGCTCCCAATGACCAATCACTTTAGAAAGACAAGTTCAAGCATTTTGCATCAGCAGGAGCCTCCAAACTATAATTAAGAACAACCCAACAAGGCGCATTAACATCACTTAGCCCCCAAGTTAAAAAGATATGAATGAGGGTCTGCATTGATAAGGAAAGCCCACAACCTTTTCAGAAAGTGAAGCTGACAGAAAATTTTCCTGGCCATTCCCACAAACTGCGGCACCAGAGGAGGTAAATCCCACCAGCGATGGGAGTCCCAACTCCTTCCCAAAAGCCAGTCTTGCAAATCTGTTCTCTCCTAGATTTAAACTCCTTTTCTTACCAGATTGACGGCAATCAAACCCAGTGTTTCCACACATCTTCCAGCAGGTTCAGATGCACACCCAACAGGAGGGGAGAGGATGGAATGGCAGATGGATCATGTAAGCAAGAAACAAACCATGGGACTGGTAACTTATTTATGTTATTTACAGTCCCTCCCTTCTCACTGGGACTCAAAGCAGATTGCAAACGCCAATGCCATCAACAGGATAAGACATCGTATAAGCAATGTAATAAGACTAGGATTACAGAAAACTGAAACAGACATAATATATGTAGAAAGTGAACAAAATTTGAGTCCAGTGGCACCTTTAAGTCTAACGAAGTTTAATTCTGGGTACAAGCTTTCATGTGGATGCACACCCAGAATTAAACTTTGTGGTCTTAAAGGCGCCACTGGACTCAAACTTTGCTCTGTTGCTTCAGACCAACCCAGCTACCCACTTCAAGGTAGAAAGTGGTATTATGTAATTGGAAAACAATGCAGCAAACAGATAATACATACTATATATCCACAGTCGTGTTCCCTTTACTGAAGCACCTTCCTGAATCATTCTGTTAAAAAATAGCCCTGTTAAATTTTATAAAAATGCCCTCATGAAGATTTCTGTTTTACATAATCTGTGGATTAACAGAAGCATGACAGCCCTAGTACATTTTTCTGTTTCAAGACACATGTATATCGTATATGTTCCAGCAGCTATACATGCGGATATATTTAATCTGATTCTTAGGAGTACAGTTAAAGACACACTTTATCCCTTTCCCTTTTCTATGTTGCATATTTAAGAAAAAAAATCTCCCTGATCATTATGCATGAAACTATTTTAGGATATAGTAGCAACACATAATTCCTTAACTAAACAATTTTCCGACATACCATTAAATGTGACATATAAAACAGATATATTAACAGCAACAAAAAAACATTTTAATGCCTGACAAACTCTCAGATATGTTTAGCGGAAGGTTAAGTAGAGTGTAGACTCCTAAACAGAGAGACTAAACAGAGAAACACATTGCAGGCTTGAAAACAGCCATATGTGACAACTAAGAATCACTTGCAAGTGACCAAGCAATTTCTTCTTTCTTTCAGGCAATGAAAGAATAACTGGGATAGTGTAAGTTTGTGTGGACTAAAATCCTGAGGACTTTTGCAAGGTTACAGTTATTGAGGGAGGGGGGTGCTGATAAATTAGCAGAAAAAGATTTCCAAGAAGAATTTAAGATCGCAGTGCTAGCCGGGTAAAAATCACAAAGTGGGTTACTTATACCCAGTGTGAAATGTATCACATGAATATCCTACTGAAATTAACGTTCTGTACCTTGGATAGGCTGCCTTCCAGATTAGTACATCTTGTTCCTAGGGAACAAGATAAAAGTTGAATTCAACTCTCAGTTGATTTCTCAACTTGAAATTCAGCCCAATGAACATTTACACCTACAAAAGAGGCTATTCTGATTGCAGCTTAACACATAAGATTCTATTTCCAAATCCTTACAGGAATGGGGAGGAAAGCATGAATGGTTTTTTGGAACCAGCTCAAGGAATCAGTATATTTTTATATTATAGTGCACGCTTACATTGCTAGTTTATTCAAACAATTTTAAGCAGTGATTGTGCAAACCAAATCCTAATTCAAAAGCAGAGGGCAAGATCTATCCAGATCTTAGTTTTTCTAAGTACGAAGATCTAAGTACCTCAATTTCAGCAGGGGAAATTTCAACATATTTTACTCACCCACTGAAAATCAAATCAAACTGGAAAGTGGTGAGCTTCATCTAGATTATAATTAAAATTATTTTTTTAAATCTATTTTCTTATCTATGCATTATATCCAAGGTAAATATAGAAAACAGCTTTAGAAAACTACAACAAAGCCATTGTCTATTTTCAGCGGGGCACTAGCAGGCTAGCTGTTAAGCCTAGAAGCCCATGAATTAAAAGTATTTTCCTCTGTTCAGGGCTAGCACTTAAAATGATACCTTGGAACCTAACATATTTTTTCCACCTATTAAACAGCATCTGAAGCTCATAGCAAGTTCCCTAATGAACACAGAAAAATATGTTAACCCAAGATTTATTTTTATAAAGCTAAGTCTTTATGTGGCTTGTTCAAGGCTCTTTTTAAAAGGTGGTAGAAGTATTCTTAGTGTGACACTAAAATTTTCATATCAAATGTATTTGCTGCAGGTACACAGCCAACACAGCTACGTGAACAGATGTGTGCACTAATACATAAGTACACTGTTCTGGTAAAGGCTCCCAAGCACAGGCACAAGTGTTTAATGTACACAACTATCGCCCTTTAAATGTTTTTTATTGGAACCCACCATAGAAAACGTGAGTTGTGGGGACATCAGATTGCTAACTGACACCCATAATTTTCTGCACGTGCTACCACTAGTCAACCAATCAAATTTCCCTTTCCGAATCCTCTTCTAACTGCTCAGTACAAATGCAATATGGTTTGAACACTGGAAAGTAGTCGTGTGAAGCTGTGTCCTCTCGCCCACTTTGTCCAGAAAGAAACATTTGCTCTGCCTTGCATTTCTAGCACTGGTCATGACCAAGTGTGACATCTGCACTGATACTAACATAGTTTAATACACGGCAGGTTCCCTCGTAATGGTAAGCTGTGAAGACATTTAAAGCCCAAAGTTCACTCCCTGGTTTACAAAGGAACCTTGGTTTGCTGGACGCTACCACTGTGTCTGATTACTCCCCCTCAGAAAGGATATCTATGTATGTCTTGTTTTAGCATTAAATCATCTGCAGTTTTTGTTCTGCCAAAGGCAGATGTCACTCCCCGCCCCAGAGATCCCCCAGCCCCCCACCCACATCACTGAATCTCTGTGCCAGGAAATCTGAACCTTTTTAAGAGAAACAGTGGTCATCCAGAAGGCCAAAGGAAAAAAATTACCTACACATATAGGGAGCATTTTGCCTGACCACTACAAAAGCTGCTGGAATTAGAAATGATAATCACAGCAGTGCCACTGCACAGCGAATTCTTCCTTTTCTCCCAATAATGTGCAGTAGTGGAACTTTATCACATGATGTTATAACACTGTGCAGTGCCAGTCCCCATCCACATACACACACACCACTGGGAGGGGAGATTGCATGACAGGTCTCATTTCCACAACTGTACCGTTAGAAGGAAAGGAGGAGGATCTCAATACCAGCAGGGCTGCTGGCCTTCTGTTGCCGAAGAGACTTCTATTACTATGCTTGAAAATGTGTCTTTGGGGGCTGGCTTTCGGGACTAGGCTCTACTTATTGTCTGATTCTCTTTATTATTTTCTGGTTCACTGTTTATGCATTGTGTTTTTGTATTTCTGGAAGCTACTTCATAGGCAGTCAAAGAATAGTGCAAGTTCTTAAAAAAACACATTACAGAGGGTTATTTGTAGCAGCAACCCCGTTCTTGTCCTCACATTTTATCTCCATCCTAAAGTGAGAGCAGATATTTTATTACACCTGGCCCTTCACTTTGGGCAAACAGTGGTCTTAAAATGTTCTATCTTCAGGCTGTACTTTCAATATTCATTTGAAATGTATGCTAGTACTAGGTTCAGTTACCAAATGGGAGAAAAGCTTGAGCACGGGGATATCTTCCAAAAGAAATGAGTTCTTTAATTTTTTTCTCAAAAACCAAAACAAGGATTTTTTTCACCCATCAAATCCCAATCACCTTCCCTCTGTTAACAGACTACCCAGCTAAGTAAATAAACTACATTAGCAGGAAATCTGAACGTACTTCATTCACTGAGATGGAACCAACCTTCAGTCACTTCACACCTAATTAGGAACGTGTTAAAAACACTGAGATTAGAAGCCGTTACTGTGTAGAGCTACTGTTAACGCACCACCTTACCCAGAGCCAAGTTGAATATATGGTTGGCACAAAGATGTTCTCTCCCATGTTGCAAATATTCCGCTAAATACATAGCAAGCATCCCAAGTAATCACTCATCATACAAATTGGCCAACTGAAGTTATTCTGTAGGTTTCTAATTGAACTTGGGGGGGAAACACCTAGCAGAAACTAAGAAGTTGGTAGAAAGCTGGCTGCCTAGGCATCAGTCACTGACTGTAATGCCCATGTTCTTAGATACTGTAAGACTTACGTTTTTGGAATTTATCTGTGGATCAACACAGCTACTTGAAACAGCTCCTAAATTCTTTGTTAAGATACTTCCCAATAAGCTATTAATTAGTGTGAAATATGTAGATCCCTGCCTCTCTATAGGACTGTATACAAGACACCATACAATATGCATATAGAGTGATATTTTTTAAATTATGTCAAAGATAAAACAGGAACAATAACATATATCAAACTCCAAACAGCTCAAAAACAGAATTTGAAAAAAAGCCAAAAACTACTAGTTAACAAGACAGCGAAGCTGAACTGCAGCTAAAAGGCTTGAGGGAATTTAACGTATCTTCACCAGGCATGTAAAAGAACAGACTTACCACCAAACAAACAGACCCTGCTGCCACCACTCAGAAGGCCATGCCTGCAGCATACCCACCTAGCTCCAGAACCTGGAGGCGTACAAAGGTAGGCCTTTGCTAAACTCAGCCTGCAGACACAGATAGGATAAGACATCACCCTGAACCCTGTTCATATATAGGCCTTTTATAGGTGAAAAACAGCACTCTGAATTGTGTCTGGAAGCAAACCAACAGCCGGTGCAGTTCTAAAAACTGGCAAAATAGGATCTCTGACGACCACACCAGCTACCGTAGTAGGCTTAGGGCAGGCCTTGACAAAAAAAATTTGGCTCCAGGAGCCAGCTTCATATTTCAGCCTTTAGGGTTTTGCATTTCTATTGCAATGTTTTCTAATTATTGCAACCACAAAACCTAATCCTCAGAGTTTCTTGCAATTTTACTTAAGATGTAATAATAGTGTTACACTATATAAATAAATGCCGCTATCATCAACACAACCAAAGGCTAACCTCTCATCCCAGCCTCCCCGTTTTCTCATAATTTCATTATTCCTTTAAAAAAGACCCATATAATTGAATATTGGAGCCAGTACAGAAATGAATTCCTCCACCAACACTGCATGTTGCAAAGTTAGCATATAAACAAGCTATAACAAGAACTTCATCCGCATGCCTTTTTTATGTCATACAAGACATATTCTGTTGTGAGATTATTTAGCTTGGTACTTGTTCTAAGGATTGCCAACAGCCAGCGATAAAATTGGGGCTTAAAATACGAGGTACCACAATGAAGCTTCTGTGGCGATCTGGCAGCTGGTATCTGTCAGGCCCTGGCCTGGAGGTTCCATTTTAAACCAGCTGAAGCTTCTGAACTGTTTCATACCAACAGCCCCAAAGAGTAGGTTTTTATACCCTTATACCTTAAGGAGTCTCAAAGCAGCTTATTGAACTGTTCCATACCAACAGCCCCAACGAGTAGGTTTTTATACCCTTATACCTGGAGTCTCAAAGCATCTTACAATTACATTCCCCTCCTCTCCCCACAACAGGCACTTTGTGAGGTAGGTGGGGCTGAAAGAGTTCTGACGGAACTGTGACTGGCCCAAGGTCACCCAGCAGGCTTCATGTGGCGGACTGGGGAAATCAAACCTGATTTAGAGTCTGCTGCTTTTAACCACTCTCGAAGCATGCGTTACACTAGTCCCTCCTGGATGTAATCCTAATATGGATAACTATAACCAAATCTGGACTCTAAAAGTATCATCACAGTTGGCTAACAAGCTGGAGCTTATTAAAACACCTTAGAGCTACAATACTAGGAGGACTGGGGTGGAGCCCAACTGTCCTCCAACTTAAGTGGCTCTTTCTCAAAGACAAAAGCCACCTATGCTGGAAGAAGGCTTCAAGCTTTGCTCAATCTGAGTAAGAGGGCAGGGGTAGGATTCACCCTGTGGACTAACTTCCAAGTACACCAGCTTTTAGGATTGCTTCCTATGCGTCACAGAGGTCGCAAAGATGGCTGAATTCATACATTCAGGGGCCAGCCCAGTGGTCCAGGGACTTGAATAGATTTTGCCACAGAAACTGACAGCTTCACGGAAAGTAAGACTAATCTGGTGCCTTCAAGCAGGAGCAGGAATGGCATCCTTATGATGAAGCACAGGCTCAAATATATTTCCTTCCTTTTCTAGTCTTGGTGTGACGCTGTTCATAGCCGAACTGGCTGTAAGAGCAGTATCCTTAAGGTAAAGAAGCACATGCTCTCCGACTTTGCTAGGGCATAACATGCAAAATCCATAAAGGCAGACATGGAGCACAGAACTCCGTCTTCTACACACTTGCCTTCTCCTTCCAAATGAAACTATGGGCAGACTTGTTTTTTAATTACTCCTAGATTAAAATTTGGTAAAAACTACCATGGGTAGACAAACTACACCAAGTGCTGCCTTTCAACCACTGGCCATCACTTGGAAATCCCTGAAATAACCCCCTAGAATTTGGTACACGTATACTCACACAATACCATTTATTTTTTTAAAAATCTGAAAACAAGACATTTGCAGTTTTCCTCAAGACACAGGTCTCACAGGTACCCTCAAATAGTTCCAGCAAGGAGTTTTCAAGGCAAGTGAGAAGTAGAGGTGGCTTGCCATCGCCTTCCTCTGCAGGTTCTTCCTTGGTGGCCTCCCTTCCAGTATTGACCCGCTTAGCTTCTGGGACTGGGCTATACTATGTTGCCTCCCCTCCCTGCATTGTGTATAGAGTTACCTTTCAAGAATCTTCGGAAACTTCAGCCAGTCCACAGTACACCTTCTACATTATTTACCAGAGTCAGCCATAACCCAGCTGTACTTATTTCCGCGCACAATTCAAAGTGCTGGTTGTCATTCTGAAAGCCCTAAATGGTCTGGGACCAGGGGAGACGAGTCTCGCCTCCTAGATCAACCCATCCGGCAATGACGTTTAGCTTCTGAGTCACCTCTCCATGTGGTACCATCTTCTAGTAAATACACAGCAACTGGAAAAATAACCTTTTCCATAGTGCTACCACAATTACAGCGTCTCTTCCCACATGGAGCTCATGCAGCACATTATTAACTGTTCTTTCAGTGATAGGCAAAGTGGTTCGATGCTCCTGGCTTTCGTGGTGTAGGGATTCCCCCTCTCCCTCCATTGATCTGGTTATTGCTACAGTGTATGGCTGATACTATCAGCTGTTTTCAAGCAAATGGATCTTTTATTGATTTTATGTTCTTTTAATTGATATAGTTTAATTGTTTTGTACCCAAAGTGGTTGACAGAAAATATACATCTAGCAGAAAAGCAGTATAAAAATATCTGAAATCAAGATGCTTGAGTTTAGCTGGCTGGCTGATGGGGTACCAGAGTTGTTTAATTGTTAGGGTACTTCCCAGTTAGAGCCCTGAAATGTTAACACACACATACAGTCCAAGACATTCTAATTACTTTTAAATATATACATAAAGACAGGAGGTCTGCTCCTCTCCCTGAAAATGAAGGGCTCAGATTGTACCCCCAAAATGACTAAACTGTACTGATTTTAGTGAGGAATGGAAATTTAGACCATAGTCCAAGCCACCCTGATTACTAGCAATGCCTGAAAGGGAGGCTTTTGTAAGATTACCTAATCAGATAGCTGAGATTTTGTAAAGAATGCCCAAGTCACATACATGGAATGATACCTTTAATGGTTAGTACTGGGAATTTTATGTAAGCCACCCTGAGCCAGCCTTGGGCTGGGAGGGCGGAGTATAAATTCGAATGAATGAATGAATGAACGGACAAATAAATAAATAAATAAATATGACGTTTTCTCGTAACCGAGGCCAGCATTCCAGCATAGATCCTGCTGGACCCTGTCACGTCACACTCTGATATGGGAAGAAAGTTAAGCCAAGTAACAGGGTAATGTTTATTTGACTATTTATCAACCACCTTTCCATCTGAAGACACTCAAGGCAGCTTACAAGTTAAAATCGGATAGAAGAGCTCCCCAGCATTCCTAAAAACATCTAAAGGGAAACACCATACTTCTTCAACACAATTCAAAAGTCCCCCAGAAGAGAAAAGTTTTAAATTCAGTGTCAGCTTTATCTCACAGGGGAGAGAGCGCTATAGTTCACATTTTAGCACCTCTTTTTGTCTTCCGTCACAGATATGGACAGTGCACATAAAAACAAGGCTTCCACTAGAGAAACCATATTAGAAAGACATTACAAGTAAACGAACATGAATCCAGAATTCCTGGGAGGTACTCTCAGAACTTTTTTTTTAAAAAACCACCCCATTTAGGTCCTGGCAGCTTGATATTAATCTCCTCAGAACCATGTGGAAGAATTGCCCGAATTTATCAAATGACTAATTATCTCAAAAAAGAATGAATTCAGTTCAAAGAAAAACTTGTACAGCGAGAAAGGTATATACAAACTGGCCCGTTGTTTTTTTTAAAATGATAAGAATGTGAACTTAAGAATCTGATCCCTTATTTGCTTGTAAGACAGTATACTATAGAAATCTTTCACTAATGCTGCCTGTCAGAATAACGGGACCAGAGAATGGTCGGCTCTACTGGCAGAGCTAAGCTAAGCACGTCTCACCTTGTAAGCCATTAGGATGGGAGACCTCTTGAGATCCCCACGTAAGCCAAGCTCTGAACATTTTCAGAAGAAGAGCAGGTATTAAAGAAAAATATAAAGGAAGCTTTGCAGTAAAAAAATAAGAACGCCGACCAGCGAACTTTGCACGAGATGGCCTGATGTCCCTTATTCAGCACCACGGCCCACTCCACAATGAGATGAGAGGCCCAAGTTTGAATCCCCACTCTGCCATGGAAGCTTGGGCCAGCCTTGTTGTAAAGATAAAACAGAGCAGAAGAGAATATCTAAGCCACATAGGTCCCCCTCTGGGGAGAAAAGCGGGGTTATATATATCTAAACCAGAGGTGTTGAACCCATTTGTTACAAGGGTCAGGACTGACATAAATGTCACTTTGTTGGGCTGGGCCATGTGTGCCATAAAATGTAATGCCAGGTACCAGAGATATAAACTGTAAGGACAGCAGCAGGTAAGCTCTGACTTGGTGTATCCTCACTGCAAGGCCTCATGGGCTGGGGGGGGGGGAGAGAGATTGGATTTATACCCTGCCCTTCACTAAGAGTCTCAGAGAAGCTTACAAACTCCTTTCCATTCCCTTCCCCACAACAGACACCCTGTGAGGACTTCCGGTCTATGGCGACACGCAGGCAGACACATCTCCCGGACGCCCTGGGGATGCAAACTGTACACCAGCGTGTAGGAGTGGGTGCGACAGGTCGCTACCCACCCAGAGCCTTGGTAAAAGGCTCCTAGCCAGGGGGCTTTTGAGGGGCGACCTCTTCAATGGCGCGATGCCAGAGAATTGAGGCGCTCCTGCCGCTGAGTGACCGTATGGTACGAGTGCTGCTGACCGGGAAAAGCGTTGGAGATCAGGCGGGGGGAAAAGATGCCGAGCGAGGCCGGTTGGCCAACAACGAACTGTGAGTCAGGCTGAAGCGAGCATGAAGATTTAAAAAGAAAGCTGCCCCCCTTAAAGAGCAACAGGAAGCGAGTGGGGGAGGGGGAGGGGCCCCTCCCAAACGCATAAATGAAAACACGGAATAAAGAGGGGGGAGCGGAAAAAATAAAGTGTTTGTAACTGTTTTAAGAGACTTACCAGAGTGCAGACAAGCATTTGGGCGAATATCAGAGACTTTAGCAACTTTTTGATAAATAAATAAATCCAAAAAGATGGCAGGGAAGAAACCAGAGAAAGAAAAACTTTTGAAAGCGAAACTAGTGGGTAGTCCTCGAACAGAAGAGACCACTGAGCTTTCAAAAATGTTGGCAGATTCCTTGTGCCCTCTGCTGGATGAGATGACTAATATCAAGCAACAACTGTCAACAATTGGCCAGAGTTTGGCTTCACAGCAGCTTCAATTGACGCAATCGTTAAAAGCAACAGAGCAAATGGGGGAGAAGTTGAAGGAAATGGACGCCAATACTAAAAGTTAAGAAAAGGGTGCAAAAGCTGGAAATGAAGCAAGCCACAGAAGAGTTACAACTTTTACAGTTGCAAATGGAGAAAGCCAATTTGGTCATACGGTTTCAAGGGGTCCCGGAAATCAAAGGAGAGAATCTGAAGCAACAGTTGAGCGAAGCAATAGCCCCAATGACAAATTTGACAGTGGAATATCTTTACAGCGAGATGGATGTGGTCTATAGGTCCTATTCCTTATACATCAAGAAAAATAATCTGACTGGGGAAATAGTCAGATTCTCGAAGAGACATGTGAGAGACTCTTCTTGAAAGCAACTACGGGAACTCCCTTGAAAATTGGGGACAACATCAGGATTTTAAAAGACATCCCATTTGACATAAGACAGAAGAGGAAGAATGATAAAGAACTAATCCTTTTTCTACAAACAAATGACATCAGTTACAGATGGTTAATCCCAGAATGTGTCATTTTCAAACTTCACGATAAAAAAGAAAAGATTGACTCAGTTCTTAAGGCACGTGATTTTCTGCGAACACAGCTCTGGGAACCAGCTGAGGACGAGAAGGAAGAAGAAGAAAGCAAATCTGACGGTGAGTTAGGCTTGGGGTCTTTGGACGAGGACTCACCCTCTGAAAAGGGGGCGGCTACCCCCAAACGTCCATACAAATTGAGGATTAGAAAAGAGAATAAATAGTGGCTGAAGGTCTCTGATTTGTGCCTGAAAATTCTGAAATAACTTTGGGATGCTTTGGGGGTTTCTTTAAGCAGTTAAATGAATAGTTAAAAGATAATTAACCTAGCATAACCAACTATGTTCATTGTTTTATTAGCTTTTTAAAGTAATAATTGAGATAAGCTGATGTACTGATCTCCTACTCGTGGGTTTTTAGTTACTAGTGGGTCTTTTTTCTTTCTCCTTAGATGTAGTTCCCCTTCCCATATTTTCGGTTGTAGTTTGTAAAAAATCAATTTAAAAATTCCCCTTAGGGGGATCCAAAAAAAAAAAAACACCACCAGACACCCTGTGAGGTAGGTGGGGCTGAGAGAGCTCTTTCTAGAGCTATCCTTGAGAGAACAGCTCTGACAGGGCTATGGCTTGCCCAAGGTCATCCAGCAGCTGCAAGTGGAGGAGTGGGGAATCAAACCCAGTTCTCCCAGATTAGAGTCCACGCACTTAACCACTACACCAAACTGGCTATCCCACATGGGTGGACCGAACAGCCAGTGGTGCAGCACTGGGCAGACGCTCCTACATTGCTTGACTGCTACAGACAAGGTTGTTCTGCCATGCTGAAGCCACAATTGCAGTAGCTCTGCCCACTCTCCCCTGAGCAGTCTCCTGTTCCCTCCCGTACACTAGTTGCTTGCGGGCCGCATAAGAGCCCTGGACAGGCCGGATCCAGCCCCTGGGCCTTATGTTTGACACCCCTGATCTAAACAGATAACTAAAATGCGGAGCAGCCTCACACAGCAGGTGTGGGGAGAGACAGCACTCTCCACCCACAGTGCCTCCATCACCACCATGTCTCATTGCCCCACCTCCCACCCAGGAGCCACTGTTTGCCTCCTGGCTCCCAAGACAACTTGGGCCCACTGGAGTTTCCCAAACTCTCCTAAAACATCTGGGGAACCAAGAGCAAAGGAGTGTTAGTGGCTCCAGTTCCCAGGCAGCAGCATGGGCGATGAGCGGCTGGGGGAGGGAGATAACAAGAGGTTATAATTGCAAAGAGGGGCCAACAACCTCAGATGCCCCCCTTGCTGAGCTGCTGGTGTTCAGTGCCAAATGTACAACCACCACTGTCACACAAGAACAAGTGCTTTTAGCACGCCTGTTGTAGAAATGCACGAAGCATTCTTCTTCAGCATGTAACTTCAGAACATTAAGTAATTGACCTATACAAGGTTTATAGACAACACGCTGTGGAGCAGCCAGGCACAGCCAACCCTGAAGAAGCAGAGGACTCGGCAGAAGAGGAACTGGCAGACGAAGGAGTTCCCAACTCACAGTCACTTGCAGATGACCTGCTGCAGAAAGCTACTGCGACCCTGCCAAGTAGCGATTCACAGTCTGACAGAGGTTTCCCAGCTGTTCAGTCCCGTAGATCAGAACCAGATAGCACCCCACCATCCACCTCACCTCCCTTGTCTCCAGAACCGCTGGAGCACAGACGGAGGAGGGTCCGCCACAAGATGCTGGGGAAAAGGCGGAGTGCACAATTAGCAGCTCAGACACCTGGGTCTAGTTAGTGAGGACAAGAGCACACGCACCTGCATGATGCAACCCAACTGTGAGACAAGGGCAAAGAGAGGGAGAGACTGGCTGTGGAGGCAAGGCAAACGACTCCTGACCTCACCGCCGCAGACCTTGTCTCTGACGCGTGACACTGACTCTTCGGACTGTATCTGGACCTCAACTTTTGGATTTCCCTGAACCTACTCCTGTTGCTGACTCCGTGTATGACCTAGAAACCGAACTCTGAGTCCACGCCGTGCCAGATTGTGCCTTCACCTTGCCTTGCTTGCACCTGAGCTTCACTACCCAGTCCTGTGCCTAGTCGGTAAAGGTAAAGGTTCCCTTGCTCGAAAGCCAGTCGAGTCCGACTCTAGGGTTGCGGTGCTCATCTCCGTTTCAAAGCACTACTGACCTTCCACAGCCTGCAGTTCAGCGTCTTAACCACTTGAGCCACCGCAGCTCCTACTCGGTACCAGGACACTATATCTGAACCAAACTTTCCCCTATTTGGAAGCTAAACACTTAACCGGAGAATGTACGGGTTTATTAATGCTGTCTTGAAAGATTCTCCCCCCACACACACATTCACACACACCATTCATTAGGGTAGCCAGGCTTTGCCCTACCAGTCAAACCACAACCTTGTAGAAAGGTCACGGGCTGACATCACTAGGAGCCCAATCCACCAGGAAGCTGTATGCTACATTCCTGTTCTCCTCTCATTCAGTTCAATAGAGCTGGTGCAGGAAAACTTTCCGGTGGATTATAATCGTAAGAGAATACCAATACCATCTCTCTCCTGCCAGGCCTACCCACATACCAGAGAGTTGCCCTTTTCCACAGAAAGTCAGGCAAGGCACTTGCTCTGTGCAGACAAATGGAAGACTTCCCCATTTTTGCCATGATTCTGTCACTAGAACAGGGACTCATGTCTGGTAGAGACCCATCTCTTCCCCTTGACAACCCCCAAGGAAAACTAAACAACACAGCTAGCATCTCTCCATCACATACCAAGGCACCACATAGACAAGTTTTCTTCATATTGACTCCTGTATCAGGCACAATGAAAATCAAAATGATGACGCAGGTATTTAAATGCACAACAGTTAGGGTGCAAAGCACTCCCTCACCCACCTACTGTCACACCTGACCTGACCGAGTTTATATCCAAACCAGATTGCTAAGGGAACCAATCACTCCAAGGCTACAAGTAAGCAAACCAACATCAGGGTTACAGATGTGGCCAAACAGTCGACCTTCCATACAGATCGCCACCATTTGTTGTAAAGCACAGAGGTTTCATTATCAGCAGCTGGCATCTTATCTCTTCACAACTAGCATAGCCCTTGAACAGGCACACGTCACCACCAAAACAACCTATTGCTTGCTAGGAGGAGACACCAAGATTGACCAAGCTAACATTCTGTTTTGTTTACCATCACAGAGTGTTTGCACGCATAGTTCCTCCTCCCTGCCCCCCAAGTTGGGAAGGTGGCAACCAAAAAGTAGCTTAAACCACGTGTGTGTGGTTTACATGCCAGAAGGTCCAGGGTTCAGTGCCTAACATCTATATACAATGCAGGGAGAAAGACCATTCTCTGCCTGAAACCCTGGAGAATCACTCTGACTGCAGCAGATGACACTGAGCTGAATAAATCAACAGCCTGACTTGGTGTGAGGCAAATCTGTATGTTCAGCACACATACCTGAGGGTAAAATTTTCCAATCACGATTACATGTTCTGCGACCATTACACTCCAGAAACACTGGTAACACTGGGGATGGATTCCATCCCAACCCTACCAGCTCCACTAAGCAAAGTTCATTCATTATTTAATCCACAGGCGTCGAGCTCATTTGTTACAAGGGCCAAATCTGACACAAATGTCACTTTGTCGGGCTGGCCGTGTATGCCATAAAATGTCATCCCAGGTGCCAGAGATATAAACTTTATAAAGGACACAGACAAACCTAATTCACAATATTATTTTTACACAAAATACAAACAAAAGCAATTGATTCCCAGCGGTGAAAGCAATTGATTTTACTAGGGAAAGCCTCAATAAATGCATTTGATCATATGCAAGACTAGGTTTTTTCCAAGGGACACCATAAAAGGGGGAGTGCCTTACATTTCCATACATACCAGTTACTTGTGGGCCAGGTAAGAGCCCTAGATGGGCTGGTTCTGGGCCCCGAGGCTTATGTTTGACACCCCTGATTTAATCTACTTATTTATACCCCCACCTTTCCTTTTGTTCAGGTTTGAAGCCTTCCTCCAATTTAAGCGGCTCATCCATTGCAGAAGTTGGGAGAAGTCTCTCTGGAGGATGGCTGGATCGATCCACCTCCCCAATAAGCTGCACTCAAAGTACCCTTTACGACAAAAAATGGACCCAACTGAGACCCACACTCATTTTACATGGCACGTACACCTACAGAGTCCGAAGTCTTATCTTGGCAGCATGAATGTTTAATGATGGGGCACTTCTGCACGTTCCTAAAGACGAAGAAGCAGTGTGCAGCCACTCATGTTTGCTTTAGATCTCAAATACATATCACCACTATTAACCGCAGACCTGCAGATAAGTAGGATGATCTGCTTGGTTTTAGCGGCTTACCTGACAGGAGGCATCCATGTGTATCACAGGTTGACTCGAGCGGCAGCAGATCTGACAAAACTAGTCACCCAGAAGGAATGTTACTGCCCCCAAGTAAGTGGCTATTTGCGAGTCTGAACTATGGGTATTAGAAGTACCAACAGCTCCACAAGGAAAAGTCGTGTCCCCCTCTCCGATATTTTATTTCAGGATGTGGTCCGCCAGATAAAACTCCACCTAGTAGCACTTTTTCGACACGGCTTTCCTAAACCCTAGTGACAATCCCCTGACCTGGAAGCGAGAGTGCTGGGATGACGCTGGAGGTCAGCCATCAAGGAGGCTACGTTTTTGCCCCTCACATACGGGGAAGGCATCAGCTTTCAGGAGCAGAAGAAAGATTAGTAAGGGAAAATGTCAGTCAATAGCCTCCAGCGCCGTGCTATAAAGCAGAGGCTTGGAATCAAGCCCTGAGGGCTGTGTCACGTGACTCCCTCGTGCCTATTGACAGTACTGGGAACAGGCAGTATAGACCAACTTCACGTGCACAGATTATGTCTGCCTACGATCATACTTTATATGAATAGCCTTGGCAACAGTTTCTGCTTTCAGAGTCCTTCTCCTCGCAGCTCCCATTGTTGGCTCAAGCGCAACGCATCGGTATATGCGGTTCCAAATTTTCCCCCCCACCCCGCTTGAACACCAATAAAATGGAAACAATGGCAAGAGTTTGTAAAACCTGGAAGGTCAAGCATCTGCATACGTTTTAACTGCCTGGTGGCTCTTAAAAACAGCAGTATTGAATGCTGTTTTGCATGAAGGCTGTTGCGGCTAATGTAGGGCAGGAGTATACTCTTTTGGCATGTTTTAACTGGTAGCAGTGGTTTCAGTCCGGGGGGGGGGGGAGCAGAGCACCTTCCAGGCACCTCTTGTTTACATCTTGGGACACGGGCAATTAGGGTCACCAGCTCTGGGTTGGGAAATACCTGGAGATTTGGGGGCTGGAGCCTGCGGGAGGGTGGGGTTTGGGGAGAAGAGGGACCTCAGCAGGGTATAATACCCTCCAAGGCAGTCATTTTCCCAAGGGAACTGATCTTGGTTGTCTGGAGATCCACTGTAATAGCGACAGATCTCCAGGTGCTACCTGGAGGTTGGCAACCCTACAGGCAATACATGGCAAAAAAAACCACCCCAAACAAACAAAACCCAAGTTGTTCTCTCCTTCCTACACGATATCACTGTGGATTTTTTAAAGTGAGAAGACGGTATCACTCAGCTTATTCATCTTTTAACGACAAACCCACAGGCAACCAACCTATGGAAATGGTGCTCTAAATGGTACAGACAGCTAGGGTTTGCTGCATTCCTGGAAAAAGCAATATATCCCATAAGCCTGGCTAATGCACTGACAGGTTTACATTCCAGTCTGCTCCCCAGCTAAAATAACTAGAAACAAAAAACATCGCAAGGCATAATGGAGGGAGGTATGCATATGTACTTCGGTGTGCACACAAGTGGAGTCCTCTTGTCATTTAGTCTAGAAAAGGGACAGGTCACCATTGAATCACTGCAATCCCTATAAACATGACAAAGAAAACATTCCAGTGTCAAAAGTTCCTGTTATTATTTTAGAACTTATATCCTGCTTTCCTACTAGATAATATATAAAGCGGCTTACAACCAAAACCCACAACAAAAATAAGAACACCAATAAGATTGTGACCAAAGGTACAGTCAGTTGAAAATTCCAGGCAAAGAACACAACAAAATTAAAAGTCACCAAAGGCTTTCTGGAATACAGATGGGCCTTCACATATTTTTAGAAGGCCCATAAAGATACAGACAGACTAAGACTTCCAGCAGTCTGGCAGCCACAGAAATCAATCAAACCTACAAAAAGGATTCAAAAAAAAGCCAGCCAACCTCCCAAACACAGTGTCCACAGGACCCAGGGTGGTTGGTATGGATGTAGGTGGTCCCATAGAAAGGGCTTTAAGGGTCAAAAATAGCAGGATGAACTGAGCCCAGAAACAACTTAAACAGCGGTAAAGGTAAGCCAGTCGAATCCACCTCTAGGGTTGCGGTGCTCATCTCCGTTTCAAAGCCGAAGAGCCAGCGCTATCCGAAGAAGTTTCCGTGGTCATGTGGCCGGCATGACTAAACTACACCCTTGAGACTCTGAATTTTGTATCCGCTGAAGTTTCCAAACTGTCTTCCAAAGCAATCCTGAATATAGCATGTTACAGTAATCTGATCTGAACGGCACACCAAGGCATGTTAGGAAGAGGCAGCCAGGTGAGTTTTTTCCAGGAATCACTGTAACTAAGCATGCCAATTTAAACTGTTAAGAAGCACTCCTCGCCACCTTCATCGTCTGGTTATCAAGGGGCAAAAAAGAGCACCCCTATGTGGCAAACATGATCTTTTTAGAAAAGTACAGACCCCATGCACAACAGGTTGAGCACCAGTTCCCACACTGGCTTCCCCCACTGATTCACAGTACATCTGACTTGTTCACTTCATTTAGCCCTTTATGGCCTCTAAGCACAGGTTCAGCGCTTCCAAATAATAACACAGCCTCTGTGGAGGGCCATATATCCATGCACCTGTGACAGCAAACATGCTGGTTTCATGCTATTATATGTCTGGAAGTTCATTCCATGTAGGAAATAAAAACATTGAAAGTGGCCTTTAATATA
>NW_015167080.1:307192-343604 GCF_001447785.1 Gekko japonicus
TGAAGAAGAGGAAGACGAGGACGAGGAGGAGATTGGATTTATACCCCGCCCTTCACTTGGAGTCTCAGAGCGGCTTACAAACTCCTTTCCCTTCCCCTCCCCACAACAGACACCCTGTGAGGTGGGTGGGGCTGAGAGAACTCTGACACAAACGGCTCTTTTTCAAGGACAGCTGTGCCAGAGCTTGTGACTGACCGAAGGTCACATCAGCAGGTGCAAGTGGAGGAGTGGGGAATCAAACCCGGTTCTCCCAGATTAGAGTCCACACTCTTAACCACTACACCAAACTGGCCAGCAACCAAATGGGACGGAGGAGGACTGAGCTTGGTTAGACCCACCGGACCAAGCCAAGACCCAGGGGAGATGCCGGAATTCCAAGGGCTCACATAATCCGGCCAGTGCATGAAGCTACTTTCTATTAAATCCAACCATTGGTCCATCAAGGTCAGTACTGCCTGCTCAGACTGGCAGCAGATTTCCAGAGTCATAGGTAGACTGCCTTTCACATCACCTGCTACCTGATCCTTTAACTGGAGAAGGCAGGGACTGAAGCTAAGACTTTCTGCATGCCAAGCAGACAGGGATAAGCCACGTCTGTCACTTTCTTCCACGCCACCACCGGCCCCGGCTGCAGCACAGGCATCTCGGAAGCTCACTCTGGTCGCCTGGACAGGCGCACGTGTTGCGCAAAATGGCCTGCCATGCCCCAGCTGGACATGTGTACCAAGTCTACCTACCCCTGCTTTATGCAGGAAGGCAAACGAAATGCGATTACCTTCAGGTCGCACAAAATTCTTTAAAAGCTGCTGTTAAAACAACTGGCCTTAACCTCAAACACAGAAACCAACAGTTGTTCACGAAGGTCATGTTAGAGGGGATAATAAAGAGGTACTCATTCTCAGCAACTCGACCACACGCCTGAGAGAAAGGCGTTCACTTCGTGTCACAGAAGAAATGGATAAAAATATCACGACAGGGCTAAGGACTGCAGGGAAAAGAGTTAACACAGTTTAGGGACTGGCTTAGAAGGCAGGAAACAACGGTGCTCTATTTTGCCTTCTCGGCTTACTGAAGGATAGAAACGCTAGAGAGAGAGAAGTCACCTCACTTCATATGTGTGCGCAGCCGACTGAGTGGCTGGCTGGACCTGAATTAGGGACAGTTTATGAACTCAGAAATCAAGTGATTAGGCTTTTCATGAACTGGGCCACTTCAGGCTACATATAACGGGAGAGTCAATTTGGTGTAGTGGTTAAGTGCACGGGATCTAATCTGGGAGAACCGGGTTTGATTCCCCACTCCTCCACTTGCAACTGCTGGATGACCTTGGGCAAGCCACAGTTCTGTCAGAGCTGTTCTCACAAAGACAGTTCTGGGAAGAGCTCTCTCAGCCCCACCTACCTCACAGAGTATCTGTTGTGGGGAGGGGAAGGGAAAGGAGTTAAGACATTCTGAGACTCCGAGTAAACGGCGGGGTATAAATCCAATCTCCTTCTTCTTCATCTGTTGGAAAGGTAAAGGTTTCCCTTGCTCAAAAGCAACTCTAGGGGGTGGCGCTCATCTCTGTTTCCAAGCCGAAGAGCCAGCACTGTCCGTTTCCATGGTCATGTGGCCAGCCAGACTAAACACCGAGGTGCACGGAAATATCTATTTATCTACTTGCAATTTCTTGCTTTCAAACTGCTAGGTTGGCTGTAGCAGGGGCCAGAGACCAGAGCTCACTCCATCACACAGCACTAGCATCTCGAACTGCCAAACTACAGATCTTCTAGTCTGCCGCTCAGCGTCTTAACCTCTAAGCCACCGCGGCCCCTTCATCTGTTGGAAAGCTCCCCCATATACTTTTTTTTAAAAAAAAAACCTCCTGCACAGTTAGAATATTTAGGAAGAGGATTCAGAGTTATCATTCTCTCCCACAAACTAGCTTTCTACAAGCAGAGAGTTTTGGAATTCTACATAATACACAACGTGAGACTGAGATGACAGATCAGCTCTTGTTCACGGTAAAACTGGGATAGACAAGAGTAACAGAAAAGTAGCAAAAGGGAGGGTTGGATGATTTCCAGGTACCCAGTTTAAATAGGAAACTAATATCAGCCCCTAACACCCAGAGCACTTTTGGAGAAATTGCCAATGGCAGCAGCCGTCACCGCCATGCCTAAAGCCTGATTTAGAGTGTCTGATAGAGGGAAAGGTGAAGGGGGGGGGGGAGTCACACCGTGTTCCCTCTAAGCTAAGTTAGTGTGAGCCAGCTCACAGTTTTTTAGCCTCCAGCTCACACATTTTCGTCTCAGCTCAGGAAGGATGGCTCCAGAGCTAATATACGCCGTAGCCAAATCGCTCGCTCATGACTTTAATGCCGGTAGCTCACAAAGTAGAATTTTTGCCGAGAAGACTCCACAGCTTAGAAGAAGCATTGGCTCTCCAAGGAGAGAAGCAGTGCCTGGCGAGCTGTGAAGACGGGTCCTAGATTGGGACCAGATTTGCCCAGGCCTTAGCAAAAGATCTGACCCTCAATTCCAATTCAAACTGAGCACCTAGGAAAACAGTGACTTTTTCCCCCCTCTCAATTGCTGCAATACCTGCATTACCCAACTTGAGTTTTAGGGATAAAGCAAATAAGCAAAAAAAAGAAAGAAAGAAAAAAAATGTTATTTCCTGAAAGTTTAAAGAAAGAGACACACAGTACATGCTTTAATATTCCTACTCAAACCAAAGTGTTTTTTTAACTTGCTGCATTTATAGTCCACTTTTCTCACCAAGACTACTGCTTCAGACACATGAGTCCAAAGCTCAGCTCTGCCATCAAGCTCAATGAACGCCTTGGGCCAGAGAGAGAGAGAGAGAGAGAGAGAGAGACATACACACTCTCCCTCTCTCTCTCACTCTCTCTCTCCCTCCCCCTCCCTTGAAGAAAAGTCAGGATAAGAATGTACAAGACAGACAAAAAACAGGAGTGCTCTGCGGCCCAGCCCTAGGACCAACTGAACTAGCAAACAGGTGATCACAACAGAAACAGATATGTACAGCTTAAATACTTTTCTGATCCCCTCCCTCCCTGACTCACTCACTATTTCCTTGTGCATACTGAGAATACTCCCTGGCACAGTGGCTAGACTGGGTTCAGATCCCAACACACACTGGGAGTCCCAATGCTCCCTCTAAGCTGTGGAGTCTTGTGAGCAAAAATTCTACTGTGTGAGCTACTGGCATTAAAGTTGTGAGCGAGCGATTTGGCTGCTGCATAAATCAGTTTGCTCTGGAGCCCTCCTTCCTGAGCTAAGACAAAAATGTGTGAGCCGAAGGCTAAAAAAACTGTGAGCTGGCTCACACTAACTCAGCATAGAGGGAACACTGACTGGGACCACATTTGCTGGGTCACCCTGAGCCAGAAACCTTCTCACAGTGGCATGATGTGCCTCACAGGGTTACTGGGATAGATCAAGATCCATTGGACGAAGGGAGCGGTGACACGTGAAAGCTCCTACCCCGCCACACATTCGGTTAGTCTTTAAGGTGCTACTGGACTCTTGCTCTTTTCTAGGGTGACCGGGAGGATAATATGCAGAATGGGAACCATTTACGTTGCCTGGAGCTCCATGGAAGGAAGGCAAAAGGGAGGGGGGGAGTGAGACACACATAGCTGGCTAAGGTGGCAAGACATCACACCCGAGGTGTCAGTGATCCCAGCTGGCAGTCACCACAGCCCATTCCTCAGGATATGAAGACTGCTGGGTGACCTTGGGCCAGTCACGCACTCTCAGCCTAGCCTACGTCACAAGGTTGTTGTAAGGATAAAATGGGGGAGAGGAGAATGATGACAGCTGCTCTAGGTCCCCAGTGGGGAGCATGGCCGGATATCAGTGAAGCACATCGATAATCACACAGCATTTCCAAACAGACGCCTTTTGGAAACGAAAGGTGGGCAGCATGGGAGAACAGCCGGGGGGGGGGTCAGGGGACAGAATGCAGGAGAGTTTGTTGGCATGCCCCCCTGGGTGCTTTTTTGGCCAACGTGGAGCTAGCTGTACTAGAATAAGCCCGTGTTGCTGAAATATGATAGCGACTGGCTGTAATGGGAGTTTGGCCAAGAGGCTGCCTTACAAGAAAGACCTGTCCCACTCCCCTCACCTAGCAAGGCTGGCACTGAAACTGTGCTGGCATGTGCCACTTTTCCCACCAGCCCCAGCATTATAGACCTAGAGAACTGAGGTACCCAAGTGGAGGGCTACATACCATAGTGAAAGCCAGCATGACAATCAATTGAACGCAATTAAGACATGCTGTATGGCCGTGCTTTAAACTTGCGATTTAATTTTGCTGGTTTGAGATATGAATTTCTTTTTCCTGTCTGCATGAAAATTCATATGAGCCACCCACAATGAAGGGGTAGGATTCTCCTCCCCCCTCTGCCTAATATATGGCAAAACCAATTAGAAGTTCCCACTCTTGCCTTCTGTAGAACAGTATGTACGTCTTTGGGTACACAAATGGTACTATGAGATTTTATTTTAACTTCAAGTTAGTGTTAAGAATGGATCGAGATAAGCTAAATGTACTTTCAGCCCGAACAATTCAATTTGCTGATTCAAGTTCCTTATTAGAATATATTTTATCCTGTCTTCCCCTCCTTGCTCCCCACTAACCTGAAAGTGTCTTTGGAGAAACTCCGGCCAGACAAGGGCTTCCTTCAGAGGCAATCTTCTACAACAAAAACAGTGTGCATGCAGTTTGTTAATACACTACACATACATTAACTAGACTAGATCTGTGGTTGTCGGACTTTGTTCCAGGGAACCCCAGGGATCCTTGGGAGATGGAACAAGAGGTCTCTCAATCCAGAAATCAGTCATGGTGAGCCAGTTTCCTTGAAAGACAGCTTGCCTATCACTACCAATCTTTCTTCTGCAATACACAGGTATGGGGGGATTTGAGGGGGTTCTAAAGGCCATTCTCTTTTTCTACAGGAAAATAGTCAGGCCCAACAAGCCCAGGAAGTATGTCATAAAAATTGTTTTGCACAAGAGACAACTAAAAACAATGTGGAAAAGACTTCTTGAATGCCACAAGTATGAAAAGCAATGGATTAGGAGAAACGACAGAAGAGACTTGTGACACCTTGAAGACCAAGTTCATTATGGCATAATAAGGTTCTGTGGACAAAAGCCAATTTCTCCAGATGCAAGGTTCAGGGGGGAAAGTTTAAGTGTCACTGCAAGACTACAGTCAGATCTGTTTGTACATTTCATACATTATGGCAAATTACACTTCGGGCCACTGCGCAAGATGCAACAGAAGTGGGTACGTTCTGCACAGCACACATGGAAAACGGGGTAACAACCTCTCACGTTAGAAAGAGATCCATGCTAAAAATATTAAAACATTCTACATTCTATATAAAATGTAACTTTGCATGTTTAGATAAGATTTCTCTTTTAAGCATATACAATTTGCGTGCACCTTAGCGAAGAACTCCTCACCTGAGAGTAAGTTCTGCGTTGCAAACAGCTCTTTCCAACAGGTCACCACAAGTTAGAAACAAAATAAAGCTTTTGAATCAGGAGAAAAAACAAAGCCTGTCTTACAGTTTCAATGTATTAGCATACAAAACAAAACAAATAATCAGATTACATACACTTATAATACAGAACTAAAAATATGGAGTAATTCAAGGACAAGCCCCCATATGAGAAAGTTATGCACCTTCTGTAGCCTTGTGGTTAACAAAAACTGTATCACACAAAAGTATATTGTTAATATGTAAAAATATCAAAATAGAGGGGGGGGGTTCTGTGCTTGCAGGGAGATTTAGAACAAGTTACTAGGAGCACATGAAGCATTCTATAGCATATTTATAACTTGCTATCCCTAGATTTTAACTGCTACCATTACCACAGCAACAAAAAACTTAAAAGGCAACATGAAGGCACTTCATGTACCCTGGACTAACTGAACTTGAAGCCACAAAAGTGTGTTGATTCAACAATGGCACTCCAAGATAAGATGCAAAGATCTCAGTGTTCACAATACGTTCATCTCAAGTAAATCAAGTTACCATCTTACTAATACATATGCTAATTTTTGCAGTGCTCCTATCTTAGAAAGACAAAAGTGCTTAAAAATAGACTAACTTTGAGCAGTAGTGTATGAAGTTCAGCTCTGAACTTGATCACCTCCTCCCATAACCATTCCTCTCACCACCACAGTCAAAGAGATGTCATTTAAAAATGCCCACTCTGGAATTAAAAGTTTGGCTAAGGAGTTGAGTACGAACCTCCCTGATGACAATACGCACATGTCCTTTCAGATTAACAATCCCTGGACTGATTATTTCCTTACAGAATTCAAAACTGATTATTTCCTTACAGATACCTGAGGCCATGAACGCTTTTAAAGGGTGGCAAACTGCAAGTTAGTGGCTGCTGCAACCGAGACAGAACTTCTCCAAATAAACTTAAGTAAGCCACTGTGCCTCAGCAGACCCTCAAACAAACACCACTTCTTTTTTTAAAAAAAAATATACATACACACTTGCACGACAAGCTTACAAATTAAAAGCAGTGAGCATTGCCATACAAGCAAAGCAACGATATGAACAAGCCCTTAGTCACCATGTGAGCGAGACTTATTCCTTCGCATAACTTGGGGGCGGGTGGGGGGTGAGAAGTATGAGAAGAATACTTAATTATTTTTTTGTAACTGCAGCTTTTAATGTAAAGCACAGTATCAGGCTACCTCATTTCTGAACAAGTCAAATCTCTTTCTCCTTGAAAAGTGGAGAAGGAGGAAGAGAGACAGAAGTCACCAAAAGCAGGCATATTTTTCTTTAAGGGAATTAGCTATACTTTGAGGGGGAGGATTGCTTGGGAAATAGGAAGAGAAAGAAGTCACGAAAATATGAAAATAAGAATTAACTGTTAATTGATGGGGAGGGCTACAAGGGGGTAAAAGGTTAGAAAGAGAGGAAAGAAAATAAAGAGGGCACCCAAATAAGAACTGGGTATATTTTGAGGGGAGGGCTACAAGGAGAAGGGGGAAGAAAGAGAGAGAGGTCTCTAAAACAAGAAAACAAGAACAAGTCTTAACTCGAGATTTATGGAGAAGGAAGAACTCACCAAGATAAGTGTCAGCTACAATTTGGGAGGGGAGCTTTCAATACTGGGGAGGCACAGAGAAAAGTCTCTCAACTCTGAAGCAGGAGAGACCAACACCCCTTTCCTTCGAGGGCATTTGCAGCAACAGTCGCAGAAAGTTGTAGAGAAACCCACCCCCACACGCCCCTCCAAGCCCACCCACCCCCCCACCCCACCAAAACGTTAAACACATTCCCCCCCCCAACAAAAAGAAACCCCAGCAATGCATTTGGCCCCAGAGCACCTCTCTCTTCTCCACCTGCCCCCCCAACACTCCCCTCCCCTGAAAACAAACAGGAGGCGCCCCCCCACCGCCGTCGCCCCCCACCCAGGAGGCATGGGGAGGGGGCTTCTCGTCAGCCCACCCACCCCCCATGCCAACCCCCTTGGCCCAGAGGCCGAAGGGGGCAGTCCCGCAGGGCCTCTGAATCGGGGGTGGGTGAGAAAGAGAGAGGGAGGGAAGCGAGCGAGCGAGCGAGAGAAGACACTGACCTGGCTGGGGGGGGAGGAGGAAGAGGAGGAGGAGGAGGAAGCAGCAGCAGCAGCAGCAGCAACGAGGACGGCGCCGGCCACGCGGGTGGGGTGGAATGGGGGAGGGGGCCCGCTCCCCTCAGACACTCGCGGGGGCCGCTCTGGGGCTTGGCCTGGTCCCCTTGAATTTTTTTCGTTTTAATAAGGGGAGCCGGGAGAAGGTTAGAGAGGGGGAGAAAAAATTATTCCGGTCGGGAGTTAGTACAACAAAGAGGCGGAAATAGCCGAGCGGAGCCGAAAGCGCCCGAACGGGGGCGCCGCGGAAGGGGAGCATGCGCGCTTTGGGCCCAGCCGGCGAGCGCACCGCCTCTCCTCCCTCCCACCTTTCCACCTCCCCGTCCTTCCCGACGCGGCCGCCTTCTGCCTCCAGTCCCTCCGCCGTATCCGAGGGGAGGAGGCGGAGCCTGACTGGGGCCGCAGCTGCGGGTGGTGCCCGCGTGAGGGGAGGCGAGGGGCAAGTAGTCTCTTCGTCCCTCCACGCACGGGCACACACACCTTCCGTTCCTATGACAACGGGTTGCTCCTGGTGCGGGGCCTGGATCAGGGCTGCCTCTCTCCCCCTGTCCTACCTACTACAGGTGGTTGAGGATGAGGCTCCTTGGGTCCCAGTCAGTGTTCCCTCTAAGCCGAGTTAGTGTGAGCTAGCTCACAATTTCTTAGCCTCCAGCTCACACCTTTTTGTCTCAGCCCAGGAAGGAGGGCTCCAGAGCAAACTAATTGATGCAGCGGCCAAATCGCTCACTCACAACTTTAATGCCAGTAGCTCACAAAGCTAAATTTTTGCTCACAAGACTCCACAGCTTAGAGGGAACATTGGTCCCAGTTGCCAAGCTGAGAGAAAGGAAGGCTTATCACCGTCTTACATCAAGAAGATTAAAAACAAATAAATGCCCCTCACCCAAGTAATCTTTTGCCAAATGTGTGTATCAGAAATTTGCATGTGAGGTGCTGCTAGGAATGTCAACCTTCAGGTGGCACCTGGAGGTCTCCCGCTATTGTAATGGAAGCGGCCTCATACCGAATCAGATCCTTGGTCCATCAAAGTCTTGTCTGCTCAGGCCGGCAGCAGCTCGCCAAGGTCTTTCACATCACCTGCTGCCAGATCATTTGAACTGAAGATGCTGGGGACTGAACCTGGGACCTTCTGCATGCCAAGCAGATGCTCTACCACTGAGCCAGAGCCCCTCCCCCCAAAACTGACCGCCGGATGACTAAGATCAGTCCCCCTGGAGAAAATTGCTCCTTTGGAGGGTGGACTCTATTACATTATAACTCTGCTGAGGTCCCTCCCCTCCCCAAACCCCGCCCTTCCAAGGCTCCACCCCCCAAAATCTCCAGATATTTCCCAACCCAGAGCTGGCAGCTTTAGGAGTTAAGTACCCTTCAGCATTAAATGGAAGGGCAACTTTTGTAATGTGTACCCACCAGGTGGGCTCATGTGCTTCCCAGAATGCACAGCTGGAAGCCAGAACTACAAGGAAGGCTCTGATTACATGTGCCCTTCACACCCAATCCAGAACCATCTCTCCTGGCCTGGGGGGTACCTACAGTATATTAACACCTGGAGCAGCCTCCTGGCCTAGTGAGTCCATTGGTCTATCAAGGTCAGGCTCAGTTCTTTTACATCATTTACTACATAAGAACATAAGAGATGCCAATGTTGGATCAGGCCAAAGGCCCATCCAGTCCAACACTCTGTGTCACACAGTGGCCAGAAATACCAGTGCCATCAGGAGGTCCAGCAGTGGGGCCAGGACATTAGAAGCCCTCCCACTGTTGACCCCCCCAAGCTACCTGATCATTTTTCACTGGAGATACTGAAGATTGAACCTGGGATCTTCTGCATGCAAAACAGATGTTCAGCCCATTACCTCTCCCCTAAACATAGCATGGAAAAGTCCAACTTGATCACATGGAGGAACAATGTAGAAACAAACTATTCACCGCCCACTAGTTTGGTCATCTGTAAAGGACTGGGTGCTGGGAAGCACCATCCTGTTAGATCGGACTAACAAAGACTGGGATAGTGGTTTCAGCAAGTGATTTCAGCTTTATTGGAAGTAGCGATCAAACACTCAAAACGTCGTCAAAACCAAAACAGATTAACATAGGGAGCTAGGCTCCTTTTAAACATTCCCGGGCTAACATAGCCACACCTATTTACAAATAACAACGAATAAAATTATCAGGATAAAGACCAATGGGAACTCTTCCCGCTTAGGGACCTTGCTGAGCTGCGATTGGTCGCTTGTTCGGAACGACCAATAGGGTGTGAGGTTCGAAGGAGCCCTGGCTGGTTCGAAGCTTAACACAGTAAGTGAATTAGACGATTCATGGAATGCTTTCAGTACATAACACATCCAGTCAGAGCCGACTTATGGTGACTCCATAGGGTTTTCAAGGCAAGAGATATTCAGGGATGGTTTGTAATTGTCTGCCTCAGCATAGCGACCCTAGACTTCCCTGATGGTCTCCCCTCCAAGTACTATCCAGGGCTGACCTTGCTTAGCTTCCAAGATCTAACAAGACTGGGCTAGCCTGGGCCATCCAGGTCAGGTCAGGGGAAAGGCTTAAGCATGCCCAATCTAAGACAGGTTTAAATAAGTGGCCATGTGCACTTCATGGGTCCTTCCCACACTGTGCATTTGACAACCTGAACCACAAGGATTGGTCTGACTACATGAGTCCTTTTCCATTTAATCCAGAACCCACCCTCCTGGCCAGACAAATATAGCATAATTTAACTGTGTGCTGTCAGTCACAACGAACTTGTGGTGACCCCAGAACCATGGGGGTTTTAAGGTGAGAGATGAGGAGTGTTGGTTTACCACGGCCTTCCTCTGCACAGCAATCCCAGCCGTCCGTGGTGGCCTCACAGCCAAACACTAACCATGGCCAGCCTTTAGCTTCCAAGCTAAGAAAGTCCTAAATGGTTGATAATGTCAATGTGGCTCTCTGAGCATCAGTGTGGCAACATGCCACAAAGAAGCATATGGCATCCACGTCCACTTGCAGTAACAGGGGGCCCAGGCAAAACTCAAGAATGGGGCCTAGGAATTACTCGGGCAGTGAGAGGAGGGCAAGGAGTGGACAGTTGGGGAGCAGCTCCCCTGCAGTGGGTTCCCCGACTCCCCCGTGCAGCACAGGGGATCAGCAGCCGTAGGACAGCTGAGAGAGAACCTAACAGACCTGCTGCCCTCTGCTGCCACCAACTCCCCACACTGCCTGAATTTCAGTCAGTGCAGGGCAGCAGCTGGGGCAGCTGGCTGAAGGGTGGTGGGACATCCCCAGGGGTCATTTCGTAGAAAAAGAGGTGCAGGAGCTCATTAGCATAACTCATTAGCATAACTTATTTGCATATGCCACACCCCCTGACATCACTGGAAGTGTGTCAGAAGGCAACAACCACCGCTCAGGCTCCACTGGACTGTTTTGGATTGCTAGCTAGGGGGGGGGATGTGCAGATCTGTCCTCATAGAGGAGGGAGAGCTTGTACCTAAATAAGACTTGGTCTTAAAGGTGCCACTGGACTGTTTTGGACCGGGGGGGGCGGGGGGGAGCTCTGCAAGTTACCCGGCTGCTTCTTGCTCTGACTGAGGGCTGCTGGGAGCAGGGGGTGGGGCTTGTTGCATGTGCCCGCCCCCTGAGCTCTTTAGTGCTGGAGCTCTGCTCCTGTGCACTCCTGCAGGAAATAACCCCTGGATGTCCCAGTCTACCCCCCCATGGCAGCTGCCCCAGATGCATTGTGGCTAAGATGGCCACTGCATTTGAAGGAGCCACACATCTGCATTCACACATCAAGGAGGCATGTTAGTTGACAGTCGTCTCCCACAGAGCAATTAGCGCTGGGAGTTATTTTATCTGCACAACAACCTGATGAGATGAGTTAGGCTGGGAGATAGCAACTTCTCTTTAAGTTGTATGGAGATTAAAACCCAGATCTCTGTGGTCCAGGTATGGCAGGCTAGCCGCCTACATCACATTGACAGTGCAGTTCTAATCAGAGTACCCTTCTAGGCCCGTACACTTCAATGGACTTAGTAGGGTGTAACTCTCCTTAGAATTGCACTGAGAATCTCCTAGAGATTACCTCTTCTGTCCAAATAAACTAAGCTGAAACGAAGCAACCCAACGCATGAATCTGTAACAGCTCAGCTATGATATCTCAGTTCAGATCTTCTGGAATTCTGTCTGCCTAGAAAGACTCTCTAGTTTTATTTTCCATTCAAAGACTTGATTGATCTATGCATTTGAAAAGAAGGGGCATATTAAAAGTTGCCAAGTTAATGTCTAACCATTCCCTTCCTACTTCTCAAGCTGCCGGTGTGCATCCTAGGTATTTAGTTTATGTTCCTAGGTATATTTATTAAGGTAAGAATCCACTGTGAAAGTCTGTGCC
Organism: Gekko japonicus; assembly: GCF_001447785.1. NCBI lineage: Eukaryota > Metazoa > Chordata > Lepidosauria > Squamata > Gekkonidae > Gekko > Gekko japonicus. The sequence goes on from NW_015167080.1 coordinate 319,256, forward strand.
CTCAAGACTTAGTTGTTCTGAATGTAACTTCTACACAATGCTGTTTGCGCACTACAGTTCTCTCAAAAATATCAGTCCCCCACTCTCCCCTCCCTTTGATGAGGGAAGGGGAATTAGCACAGAAACCTACAACAGGACGCTGATATTGGATCCTCTAACATATTTAAAAAACAGAGAAGAAACGCTCTGAGACTCCCTTGGAGATAGGTGGGTAGCCGTGTTAGCAGTAGAAAAAAGCCAGAGTCCAGGAGCACCTTAAAGACTAACAACATTTGTGGCAGGGGACGAGCTTTCATGAGTCACTGCTCACATCTTCAGATAACCTTCCTCAGTGAGCAGTGACCCACGAAAGCTCATACCCTGCCACACATTTTTGTTAGTCCTTAAGGTGCTACTAGGAGCTTCGGTGGCTCAAGTGGTTAAGACGCTGAACTGCAGGCTGTGGAAGGTCGGTAGTTCAGCAGTTCGAGACCCGAGGGCGCCGCATGACAGAGTAAGCTCCTGTCTCTAGTTCCAGCTCCTGCCAACCTAGCAGTTCGGAAGCAAGAAATTGCAAGTAGATAAATAGGTACCACTTCGGTGGGAAGGTAACAGCGTTCCGTGCGCCTTAGTGTTTAGTCATGCCGGCCACATGACCACGGAAATGTCTTCGGACAGTGCTGGCTCTTCGGCTTGGAAACGGAGATGAGCACCACCCCCTAGAGTCAGATTCGACTGGCTTTCGAGCAAGGGAACCTTTACCTTTTACCTTTAAGGTGCTACTGGACTTTTGCTCTTTTCTACTGTCCAAGACTCCCTGTCCATTAGAGTGGTTTTACAACAGAATGTTCTATTCATCTTACAAAGACATTCTGTCAGGTTCAGAATCCGTTCCTCTCTGGGTCCTGGCTATCTGCCTGTATCCCTGAATGCCAGCCAAAGCTAAGTGAACTCTGGAGAGTTAGGGCAGCTTGGTTCTCCTCTAAGTATGATTGCTGTCCTCAGTAGCAACCTAGTACAAGTGGAGTGCCTTTCTAGTGCACGGAAGAATTAAAGAACAGCACAAAGGCAGTCCTCAGTGCCTTGGTGCAGATTTTCCTCTAGTCGACTGAGTAGAGGAACAAGCAGTGATGTAGGAAACGAAACTAATAGTCCAGATCTAAATCTATGCCACAGACAGGCTCCAGACCCTTTCTTCTGAACAGGAGTAACACCATACATTCCCACCCTTGCCTGCTACCTGTGCCACACACCTAAGCAGTGCTGATTTTTGGTATTGCAACAAACTCAATAAAAATGCATTGCTCGACTGGTTTTGTGGTTGCACTTTTGCGGCTGCACTTGTGGGTGATGATTAATCTCACACCTAGTTTCAGGACTGGCATGTATCACTAGCCGCAAATGGGTACACTCCCTTTCCATTACCCACATACTTGCAGCAGTGTGGTATAGAGGCTTATTTTTTTCGCCCTTTCAACCTGATTTGTTTACAAACAGCTACGGAAGGAACAATAGAGAAATGTTACCAAGAACGAGCAGGGGTGCATTCAAGCTAGATTGCATGTGCATTTCAGTACCCACGGAAGCTTAGGCCACACACTTTCTGTTTCTGCCATGTCACACAACCATAATGTTGACAGCTTTGGGTTGGGAAACACCTGGAAAATTTGGGGGAAGAAGAAGGGAGAAGGGAGGAGGAGGAGATTGGATTTATACCCCACCCTTCACTCGGAGTTTTGGAGCGGTTTACGATCTCCTTTCCCTTCCCCTCCCCACATCAGATACCCAGTGAGGTAGGTGGGACTGAGAGAGCGCTTTTGAGAACTGCTCTTGAAAGAACAGCTCTGAAAGAACTTGTGACTAACCCAAGGTCACACCAGCAGCTGCATATGGAGGGGAATCAAACCCGGTTCTCCCAGATTAGAGTCCACATTCAACTTCCAGTCCCTTAGTCATATCTGAGGGGAGAGGGAGGGCTAGATCCTGTGGAGAGGGTGGGGTTTTGGGGGGGGGAGGGCTTCAGCATGGTACAATGCCATAGAGTCCACTCTCAAAGCAGCCATTTTCTCCAGGGGAACTGATCTCTCTAACCTGGAGATCAGTTGTAAAAGTGGGAGATCGCCAGGACCCACCTGGAGACTGGCAACCCTATACAACCAGAACCATATTCATTCTTCCCAACCCTCTTCACCACCACCACCACCCAATTTCACTTGCAGCTTTGTTCCTAATTTCTGTCCACATCCTCTAAATTCGACCTCAGGAGAGTCAAAACAGACTCTGAAAGGTTGTTTACTTCAATCAAATGGCCTACATAATCCAAGAGAATGCAATTCTCCCGTACTATGTAAGATAGCTGTAATTTAGATATTCAGTTGCGAACAAGGTGGAGGGGCTGTAAGGAATCACAGGTGTGATGCACTGCTGGAAATTTTCCACACACACAGCGCTGACCACTGAAATCCAGAGCTCGCCAACGAACCTTGTCCAAATCCTCAGCCGCCTAGCACTATATCATTTATTGAGTATATACTATTCCTGCCAATTATGGGCCTATCAGTTTACTTTCTACAATGGGCAAGCTGTATACTAAACATTTATTAGCCAAGCTTACTCTCTGGATGTCACAGCAAAATGTTTTGGGTCCAGAACAGTTAGGTTTTTGCAAAGGGAAAACCACCTTAGATCACTGTACTATCCTATCTCATCTGAGTTATTCAAAATAACTCAAAATTATTTGTGGCTTTTCTAGATCTGAAGGGAGCTTTTGACTCAATTGATAGGGAACTTTTTTGGGTTAAATTAAATCAACTAAATATGGACAAAAGATTTCTTATGCTTATCAAGAAGCTATATACCTCCAACACTTGCCAAATTAAATGGTCATTAGGTAAAGGTAAAGGTTCCCTTGCTCGAAAGCCAGTCGAATCCGACTCTAGGGTTGTGGTGCTCATCTCCGTTTCAAAGCCGAAGAGCCAGCGCTGTCCAAAGACGTTTCCGTGGTCATGTGGCCGGCATGACTAAACACCAAGGCGCACGGAATGCTGTTACCTTCCCACCGAAGTGGTACCTATTTATCTACTTGCAATTTCTTGCTTTCGAACTGCTAGGTTGGCAGGAGCTGGAACTAGAGACGGGAGCTCACTCCATCATGCGGCAGCTCGGGTCTCGAACTGCTGAACTACTGACCTTCCACAGCCTGCAGTTCAGCGTATTAACCACTTGAGCCACCGCAGCTACTTAAATGCTCATTAGCAGGCAAATTAACCCCGAAAATCCCTACTAATATGGGAGTCAAACAGGGTTGCATTCTAGCTCCCTTTTTATTTAATCTTTTTCTCAGTGACCTTGCCCCTCACTTGTTAGGAGTGGATTATCATAGCCCAAAACTTGGCTCTTTACACTTACCCCTACTTCTGCATGCTGACGATACAGTATTATTGTCCCATGTTTGGTGTAGTGGTTAAGTGCGCGGACTCTAATCTGGGAGAACCGGGTTTGATTCCCCACTCCTCCACTTGCACCTGCTGATGTGACCTTGGGTCAGTCACAAACTCTGGCACAGCTGTCCTTGAAAAAGAGCAGTTTCTGTCAAGAGCTCTCTCAGCCCCACCCCCTCACAGGGTGTCTGTTGTGGGGAGGGGAAGGGAAAGGGGTTTGTAAGCCGCTCTTAGACTCCGAGTGAAGGGAGGGGTATAAATCCAATCTCTTCTCTTCCTCTTCTTCTTCATTCCAGAGTTGGCTTAAAACGCTTACTGACCCATTGCCTTGAGTTCTTTACAACTAACAAGTTACAGCTGAATCATGGGAAATCAAAAATCCTAGTCTTCTCTAAAACTTGGAAACCATTTAAATGGATAATTGGCAGAAAAGAAATAGAACAAGTTAAGTACTTCAGATACCTTGGCCTCTATTTTCAATACAATGTGCCCTGGTTTATCCAATGCAAACATGCATTAAATACTGCTAATATCAGTGCTTCAGCTATAACACGATTTTTCTATAGTAGAGGTAACCAATTTGTACCAGCTGCTTTAAAAATCTTTAATGCTAAAGTGATCTCACAACTATTGTATGGTATCCCGATATGGATCAGAGCGCCACCGACTGTGTCCAGTCCAAATTCCTATGTATTTATTTATTTTCATTACATTTATACCCCGCCCTTCCCACGAACGGGCTCAGGGCGGCTTACAAGAGCACAAAGTGCATAAAGTGCATATATATAATATACAATATATAAAATAGGTAAAAACAGTTAAAAATCAATACCATCAGGATGCACGGAAGGGAGGAAAAACTCCCACATTTTGCATAGCAGAGGAGAAGACTAGGGCCACGGTTGACTGTTTCAAGGTCTTCCGGCTAACCTTAATCCCCACTCCAGGATATTTATTTTTTTTGTTTACTTTATTTGTATTGTTTACTTTATTTGTATCTGTGTTTCTCCCCAATGGGAACCCAAAGCAGCTCACATCATTCTCCTCTCCTCTGTTTTATTCTCACAACAACCTTGTGAGGTAGGTTAGGCTAAGATTGTATGACTAGTTCACGGTCACCAAGCAAGCTTCCATGGCAACGTGGGGATTCGGACCTCGGTTTCCCAGATCCTAGTCTGACACTTTCACTATAAGCTTTAGGGTCACAATAAGACCAGTCTCCTCTCCCCTTCTTTTCCTTTAAAAAAAAAGTGATGCTCAACTGCCCTCAGCACTGATAGCCACATCCCCATTACATGTGCTGTTAGGTAAACCGATAAAACTGAATTATGAGTTCCCAACATTCCCTCCAACTCTCCTAACAAAGCACTGCATTTGGAGACAACACTAGAATGAAGATAAACCTGCTCATGCCCTGGAACTGTGTGGCCACAGCTAACATCAATGAGGTCATTGATGTGATGGGCAGGGTCACCAGCTTCAAACTGGGAAATCCCTAGAGATTTGTGGGTGACACTTGGGGAGGGCCGGATTTGGAGATGGGAGGGATGAGAGGGCTCAGAGGGACTCTCTCTGAAGCTGCCATTTCCTCTCAGGGGACTAATCTCATTAGTCTGGACATCAGTAGTGATTCCAAGAGAACTGCAGGCTCCTCCTGAAGGTGGACAACCCTAACTGTAGGGGACCAGACCACTGCGGTGGCTCAAGTGGTTAAGACGCTGAACTGCAGGCTGTGGAAGGTCAGTAGTTCAGCAGTTCGAGACCCGAGCTGCCGCATGATGGAGTGAGCTCCCGTCTCTAGTTCCAGCTCCTGCCAACCTAGCAGTTCGAAAGCAAGAAATTGCAAGTAGATAAATAGGTACCACTTCGGTGGGAAGGTAACAGCGTTCCGTGCGCCTTGGTGTTTAGTCATGCCGGCCACATGGCCATGGAAACGTCTTCGGACAGCGCTGGCTCTTCGGCTTTGAAACAGAGATGAGCACCGCAATCCTAGAATCGGACTCGACTGGCTTTCGAGCAAGGGAACCTTTACCTTTAGACCACTGATACATCTAGTCAAGTACTGCCTATTCTGACTGGGAGCAGGTCTCAGACAGACAAAGGGTGTTTCCTTACATCTCCTGTGCAATGTCCTTTCATCTGAGATGCCAGGGGTTAACTAAAATAGCTCGTGTGAGTAAAGGACATACTCTGCCACTGAACTCTGCCCTTTCTCCCCCTTACGAAGACAGCTCGAGAGCTGTGGACCAGAGGGACCAGTATGGTTCCAAAGTTTCTCCCCTCTCTCAACAAAAAAAAAACACACACCAGCCCTCAGGAACTAGTTTCAGGAGACAGACGGATCGAAGGAAGCTATGTCCGGTAAACGTAACAAGGGGCAAGTTTAGAAACGCAGGCCTAGCCTGGCCTCTTGCTGTATCCATGACAACAGGTTCAGTGATGGGGGAGAGCAGAGGGGAAACTACTCACCCCATCCCATTCTTCACTGAACGTAGCCTGTGAGGGAACCAGCGTCAGGATCTTGACAAGAAGTGTGACGAATGAGTGTGTGGGATAATGGGGCATGGAGCCTCCCCTCTCCTGGTCTGTGAAACCTGACAGGGATGCAGGCTCACACTCATCTATTATGAGTAAATCCTATTGCATTCACCATGACACAGTGCCAAGTAAGCTTGCATTAGGACAGTGTTGCCTGTGACTAATGGAAAAGATCCATCTATTATCAACTACATTTTTTTTTTAATCCCACCCTTCCTCCAGGGGTGGCATATAAATCCGTCTCCTCCTCCACCGTATCCTCCCTGTGAGGTAGGTTAACCTCAGAGAGAGACCATGACTGCTCCAGTCACCCAGTGAACTTTGCAGCTAACTAGAGATCCTCTAACCACCACATAATACTAGCTCCCAGCATAAAGAGCATAAAGATCAAATTACTTAATTACAGGTTTTGGTCTCTGTTTTCATCAGTAACACAATGCTATTAGATTTCATAACAGTCCCTGAGTGGTGATAGTTCTCAGACTCCCAAGGATAAGGAGAATCATCAGGAAGGTGATATCTCTGATACAAGGGGCTGTACGTTTAGACAAGTGAGGTCTAGAGAAAAATGGGGAAATTAAGAGGGCAGATGCCTCCAGGGGCAGTCTTAGCCAATGGGCCACATGAACACATGGAGCTTCAGGGCTATTTATGGGCAGGAACGCACAGGAACAGAGTTCCGGCTGGCTTCCAAGTTGACCACACCCAGAAGGAACTCATTAGCATAATAGGCCACGCCCAACAGCAGAAACTCATTAGGATTGGCTACATTAGGGGTGTGTGGCCGAACATGCAAAGGAGTTCCTGCTACAAAAAAAGCCCTGGGACAACAAAGAAGGTAAACAGAATAAGACGCAAAAGGTGGGTGTGGCTGCATGACCACACTTCTGGTAACATGGGGATGTGGCCTAATATGCTAATGAGCTGTGCTGTCAGGGGTGTGGCCTAATATGCTAATGAGTCCCTGCTGTTGGGTATGGCCTATTATGCTAATGAGTTCCTGCTGGGCTTTTTCTACAAAAAAAGCCCTGGAGCTGCTTATACTGAATCAAGGTCAATATTGTCTACTCAGACTGGCAAGAGCTCTGCAGGGTTCTCTGGGAAAGGTCCTCCACATCATCTGATTCAGATGTCAGGGATTGAACCTGGGGCCTTCTGCATGCCAAGCAGCTGCTCTGTCACTGTGCCACAGCCCTGCATCCAGTGTTCCCTCTGAGCTGAGTTAATGTGAGCTAGCGCAGTTTTTTTAGCCTCTGGCTCACACATTTTTGTCTTAGCTCAGGAAGGAGGGCTCCAGAGCAAAGTAATTTATCCAGTAGCCAAATCACTCACTCACAACTTTAATGCCAGCAGCTCACAAAGTAGAATTTTTGCTCATAAGACTCCACAATTTAAAGGGAGCATTGCCTGCATCCCCAATGAACAGAGAAAGAGAAGGAAAAAGAGCAGGGTCCCACAATCACCACTCATGCCTGCCTCATCCTAGACTGGGGCTGCCACCTCACCAGGGCCGGCTCCAGCTTATTTTGCACCCTAGGCGAGGATCCCTTCTGCCCCCCACCCCACCCCGTGCACCCACCAATTTTCAAAAATAAATGCATTTTAGGAAGAATGAAAAACACAAATAATCAAGAAACTCCCAGAGTACGGGGCCGGGTGCAGTTTGGTGCCCCTAAGGGCCGTCCCGCTCTAGGCAATCGCCTAGTTCGCCTAGTGAGTGAGCCGGCCCTGCCCCTCACAGCAATGGCAACTCACGCCTTCCCAGGTTCAGGCATCTGACTTGGCGGCAGCCACTCTGTCTGGTAGTCCGGCAGCCAGCTTCCAGGGACACCTCCCACCTGCCTCACACGGGGCAAGGGCCACCCCTCGCTTGGCCCTGGCAGGGGGGCCAGTGTTTCTAAACCCCCATCCTGGACTTTTGCCAGGGGCCCAGAATCAGTAAGACTGACTCCATATTCTACCTTCCGTCCACAATCTATGTGTCAGTTTTCCAATGGAAAAAAATGGACATATTAAGGTGGGGACTGAAACCTTTCATTAAATTTTTTTTCTTCAGAATTATGGCTGAAATTTTTCAAGGCAAGGTTTTCAAATATTGTTTTCGGTACCCCTGAGCGCCTTCAAAATATTTTCCAATAGGTATATTAGACAAACTATAGCATTGCAGAACTACAGTTTCTAATATCATCACCAGTACGTTCTAGACTCAAATCTTCTTGCCTGCTTCTAAGTTGTCTGTCTTCCACAGCAACAAATGAACAAGCAAGGTTACCATGCAAATGGACAGAGAAGTTTGTTCCAGCCCAGGGCAACTAGGCCATTGAAGTCTATGAAGAAAACATGAGAGTTCAGAACCTGAAAGTACAGAAATTCCAGGAACTGATTCTGATTTGAGAAACAAATCTGATGACTGCGGAATGAATCTGCCCATGCACAGACTTTGCAGAATGGGACTTTACTGCTTCCCCTTCCCACTGAAGTCTACTGAGGTCTCACAGAAATTTTGTTCCTGTGGGTCAGCAAACCCTCTGGGAACCGCACTGGAGGCAAAGTGGGTGTCTGCAGTGGGAAGTGGTGGGAAGTGTCCCCTTGTCTGAAGACTCACATGCCATTAAATCTATGTCACTTTGTGCTTGGATATGCCCCAGTATTTTATCAGATGTATTATATATGGACTTGGATCCCTACAGTAAACTTCTGCTAACAGAATGGCAGCAATTTTGATGAGTCTCCCACTACAGATTTCCCATTCACCACTTATGCTGTTAACCAGGGGAAACCCCTGTTCCCCAGAAGCAGCACTTCAGGCTGTGTGGTGGGATAAGGTAAGAAAGTCCTCTTCTGCTGATAGTCCCGTTTTGTCTTCCATCAGCAGAAATTTACCTCAGGATCCAAGCTATTGTTTAAAGGACACAATAGGGATTTCATGGAGCTTCCCCCCCCCCCTTCTCCACAGTTAGAATGACACATGCTGTGTTTGATGATGACTCATTACTGAGGAGGTCAATGTTATTCTAATATTTAACTCAAGACCCAGATTTATGGATACCCCTTCCCACTGTGATCTGGTAGGCTTTTCTGGAGACAGACACAAAGGTGTGTGTCACCCCCTCTCAGAGAATTAAAAGTAGGTCTAGTACCGTCTCTCTGAAATGAATGCCACTTTAGGTGATTTAAGCAAACCTTCCTGAAGGCATCCTTACAAGGCCTTGTCCCACTCTGTGGTAGCATCCGCCCTGTGGAATAACTTTGCAGTACACCCCTTTCTGGCAAAGGTCCACAAATTATGTTGGACTGTATTTGTCCAATAAGTCTTTTAGCTGTGCTCTCTGGGTTTGGGACTTTGATTTAATCTTGGCAATTCTTGATTTTTTTTGTTTTTTGTTTTTTTAAATAACTGTTTATTTCTTCATTTGCAAAGATACAGCATTGTAAAAGCACCAGTCCACAACATTTATACGACTAAAACCACATCCACTACAAACTGAGCAGTACCACTCAAGGATACAGTACAGAAAAGCATTAACTAGCGAAAACTTTGGAATGAGACTATTAGCCACTTTCTTCACCCCCTCAGCCTTCACAACAGAATTTTACATCATTAACCACCTGTGGTAATTAGAATTCCTGGATAATTTATCTTGCATGGAGAGAAATGAGAATATTGAAAACCAGATACACTCAAATTTGGAGCTAGAAGCTAGCGATGACTGGGCCCTGTGAACACTATCCGTGATCTTGGCCATCACAAATTGCTCCCACACTTTATCATGCCAGTCTGACACTGAGGGCATGTGCGGGGATTTCCAACAAGATGCAATTGCCAAGCGTGCTGTTGCTAGAAGTATAGAAATTACCTCCTTATTCCTGCTATCCAAGTCCATATCCCACCGATTGAGTAGGAAGACTTCAGGTTTGAAGGTAAGAGTAACCAAGGTCATGGCCGTGATCTGATTTCGAACCTCTTTCCAGAACTTTCTTAAACCCGAGCACTCCCACCAGCAGTGTAAAAGAGTACCGATCCGTCCACAACCCTTCCAACAACATGGATCATTAGTTGTTTTTATTCTGTGTAGCATTTGGAGAGGAAGGAGAGGTTAGATCGTATTGCCGTGTTGGAAAGAGAGCATAAGGGGGAGCACCCAAATTTATAAACAGCTTATAGCAGAGTGGAAGCTTTTGGACACTTTAGAAATATCTCAAATACAGAAGAACCTGACCTATTTGAAGCAGAAATACTGGCTAAAGTCGCCCAAGCACCTGCAGGCGTTGGCATGGCGAGTCAAAAACAAAGCAAAACAAAACTGCGTCACCTCACTGACAAATGATAATGGGAAGAAGTTATACACAGCACGGGACATAGCCCGAACATTTGCGGAATTTTATGCACAGCTATACAAAACGCGGAAGCCCGAGCAGGGAGAGATTGACAAGTATCTGGACTCGATAGGGACGCTCCCACGCCTTGCCCAACTACATGCAGATATGATGGAGAGACAAATAACGCTAGAAGAATTGGATGCAACGATGAAACATCTCAAGAACAATTCTTGATGTTTTGAGGGTGCTGATTTTGCTTTAAATGCTGCTGAAGTTGGGGCGACATTTGTTTGAGGGATTTGGAACTGTTTTAAATGTTGCATCATTTTATGTTTTAGGGTAGTAAATTATGGGGGTTTTAAAGCCATTTCAAGCATAGCTAAGAGGAGAGGCAGGGTATGGTGTTGAGGTTAATGTGTCGGACAAGAATCTGAGAACCAGGTCTGAATCCCAGTCTACCGTGAAAGCTTGCTGGGTGACCTTGGGTCAGTCACACACACTTATAACCTAATCTACCTTACAGGCTTGTTGTGAGAATTAATAAATGAACAGGCGAACTAGCATGTCCATGGCTTGGATAGAATTGTTTCACTAGATGTGCCAATTTTTTAAAATATAGGGAGTTTTTACATGGGGAGCATTAAAAATCTGACCCTCCTAAATAGGGATGCCAATGAAGATCCCCTGGAATCTTCCTGACTACAGAGATTAGCTCCCCTGCTTTGGAGGATGGAGTCTATGGCATTGTACCCCGCTGAGGTCCCTGTCCTCTCCAGGCTCCATTCCTAAATCTCCAGGCGTTTCCCTGCCTGGATCTGGCAATATTAGCCCCCCCCCCATCCCCAGCTAGGGGGACCTGGAAGCCTTACTCCCAGATCACAAGTTTACTACTTCATCCCTGCCGCATATTTACACCAGGCCTATATTTTAAGGTTTTCATAATCCTTTCTAATCAAACTCAGTGTCTCCCAAAAGAAACCCTGAATGTTGACATGATTCTATAGAGTCCTCTACATTTCCATGATTTCCCAGAACTAGAGTAATAGACTTTGTAGGTGCTGTGCATTAGTAGCCTTCCTCCCATTATATTTCAGAGTTTGGTGAGTCATCTCAGGTTTGAGATTATAACATCTCAGGATGATGAATGAATGGAGCTATTTTAGCTATTCACAAAACTATTACCATCAGTTTTCTTTCCTGCTGTGTTTCGTTCAGTACTTTAAGAATAAATACCCATTATACTATGGCTGCATATAACAATAGTCCTATGACCCCTAGTCTGTGTGAAAATGCTTCATGAGGCTTGATTTGAAGGAGAAAGAAGCAGGGAGACAGAAGGTGCTTAACCCTTCTTCCGCCTCTTGTTTTCCCCCCAAAACTCCACTGATCAGAGAGACAACATGGTGCGGTTAAAAGCGGTAGATTATAATCTGGAGAACTGGGTTTGATTCCCCACTCCTCCATATGCAGCCTACTGGGTGACCTTGGGCCAGTTGCGGTTCTCTCCAAATTCTCTCAGCCCCACCTAACTCATGAGGTGCCTGTTATGGAGAGAGGAAGGGAAAAGGGATTGTAAGCCTCTTTGAGACTCCTCAGGGTAGAGAAAAGCGAGGTATAAGAACCAGCTCCTTCTTCCAAATTGGTCTGCACCTCATGTAAACACAGGTGTGAATTACCTGTGAGGAAACAACTGTGGAAGGAGCTTCACTCACTGTATACTGAAAAAAGTGTGGATCGATTATGTGTTCTCCATAGCCATTAGCAGATGGCACTCATAAAGCTGAGATTTTGTTGAGGGATCAGTTCTGAAGGGTATAGTCCCAGTTCATTGTGTTTTAAAGGGAAAAGGTGGCAACATATCCCTCATACACAGCAAATTACTTTCTGTGTCTGCCATGGTGACTTGTACCATACTCGGTACATGGGAGCCAGCTGCTTGTAGGTAATTGGGTATATTAATGAGCTGCCATAGAAACTCATGCGTAGATTTACCCCACGCAAATGTATGTTTTCTGCAGTTGCTGTTCAGTCACACAGTCGAGTCTGACTCGTCGCGACCCCATGGAGCAGATCACGCCAGGCCTTCCGGTCTTCCACCGTCCTCTGAAGTTTGCTCAACTTCATGTTCGTTGCATCTATGACACTGTCTAACCATCTCATCCTTTGCCGTCCCCGTCTTCTTTGACCTTCAATCTTTCCCAGCATCAGGGTCTTCTCCAGTGAGTGCTCCCTTCTCATTTGGTGGCCAAAGTATTTGAGCTTCAGCTTCATTATCTGGCCTTCCAGGGAACAGTCGGGGTGGATTTCTTTTAGGATTGACTGGTTTGATCTTCTTGCAGTCCAAGGGACTCTCAAAGAGTCTTCTCCAGCACCATAGTTCAAAAGAATCTATTCTTCGGCGCTCGGCCTTCCTTATAGTCCAACTCTCGCAGCCATACATGACTACTGGGAATACCATTGCTTTGACCATGCGGACTTTTGTTGGCAGGGTGATGTCTCTACTTTTTATCATGCTGTTTAGGTTCGCCATCGCTTTCCTCCCAAGGAGAGGCGTCTTTTAATTTCATGGCTGCTGTCACAGTCTGCGGTGATCTGGGATCCCAGTACCTCAGGTCATAAGAGAGCCAGACATGATCCCACTTGTTATTAGGGAGAATCCCTTGGGCTCATATTTCTCTAGTTTGACCCGGGCTGCTGGAGTTTCAGATCCAATTCAGGGCCCCTGGGACCCACTTCCAAATCCATTTCAAGGTGCCCCTCCCTGTGGGAGCTTGTATGGCAGCTCTGTTCTTCACAGCACTCCCTTCTTGCTATTCCCTCCTGTAAAGAGTCTGCAACAGCTGTAGCCCATCCTTGGCTTTTCTCGTCATAGTCCTCATGTTGCGGAACAGGCAGGAACCTGGATCGTGTGTGGAAACCTCCTCCCTGGATCATTTCAGAGATGCTGTAAGGCGCAACTTGTGAGGCACAGTGTATCTGGGAAACTCCAAGTCTGAATCCCCGTTCCGCCATGGAAGCTTGCTGGGTGACCCTGGACCAGCCACTCTCAGCCTAACATTGCGGGGATAAAATGAAGGAGAGGAGGACAATGCAATCCACTTCAGGACCCCGATGGGCAGAAAATGAGGCCAATAAACTACTTAGGAGGATGTTGCATGGCCAATGAAAGATGAAGGCAGGCCCCTAGCCAGGATTTTTTTTCATTCAGAGGGGCCTTTAAATAAGTTGGTGGGCAGTGTCCCCCCCCCCAACCCCCGGGGCGGAGCAGATGAGCCTGCTGCTGGAGCGGCCAAAGCCCCAAGCAAAAGCAGGCAGCCAGGAGCTGGAGCAAGCAAGGAAGGAGGCAGTGGGAGGCCAGCTCGGCTTGCCCCAGCGAGCAGCAGCAACGGGGCGAGTGCAGTAGGAGGAAAGGCTGCTGGTTGACTGGCCAGCCTGGGCTCGCTCGCTCTCTGCAACGGCCCAGAGTGGGGCTCGGTTACCTCCCTTCCTCTCTGGCAGTCAGGCCAAGGGGCCCGGCAGCTTTCCCTTGACTTGGGAGGGACAGCGGATGGACTGAGGGACCGCGTAGTGTAGTGGTTAAGTGTGCAGACTCTAGTCTGGGAGAACCGGGTTTGATTCCCCACTCCTCCACTTGCACCTGCTGGATGACCTTGGGCAAGCCATAGTTCTGATAAGAGCCGTCCTTGAAAAAAGAGCAGTTTCTGTCAAGAGCTCTCTCAGCCCCACCTACCTCACAGGGTGTCTGTTGTGGGGAGGGGAAGGGAAAGGAGTTTGTAAGCCACTCTGAGACACCTTTGGGTAGTGAAGGGCGGGGTATAAATCCAATCTCTTCTTCTTTGGTGTAGTGGTTAAGTGGAAGTGGGTATTGGATTGACCCCGCCGCCGCCGCCACCACCACTACCACTTTGTTTCCTTCCCGTGCCCCATCCACTGGCATCCTGTCCAACAGCGTGGGAATGGAGGGCAGGGCTGGCTGGAGAGGTCACGGCGTGTGGGCAGGGGAGGGACTCCAGCAGGCAGGCTCGGTGAGGGTGAAGCATGGCACCAAAGGGGGGAAAAAAGGATTTTTCAGGGGGTCTGGACTGGATGGGAAGATGGGGGCCCTTGGCGGTAAGTTGGGGGACCGGGCCCCGAGATGCCCCACTGTAGTTATGGGCCCGGATGAAGGATTCAAGGAGTTTAGAAATCAGCAAGAATCATGTTTTAGAGTAGGCTTTTGAGAGTGCTTCTGTTTCTCATGCAGAACTTGCAAACCAAGTAAATAAACCAGGATCTCCCTATCTCAGTCCAGAACCCCAGCCATTAGTTCAGTGGCTCTCATACCTAAGCATTCTTATCTCTGTCATTCTCCCACTCCTGAGTTAGTTGTGTCTAGACATGAAAGGAGAGAGGGAAGAATTCTAAACATGACTGGGGGTTTCAGTGGCAGCCCAGCTGTAATTGCAGATGCGGAGCATCCGGCCCCATCAAATGAGACAGTATTGTCAGCTTTTTAACTGGCAGGGCTCCTGTGCCTTTAGTAATTAGAACAATTTGAAGGTGTTGCGAAATATGTTTGAGAGAGAGCATTTCTCAGGCTTTTGCACAGATGACCCCTATACTTTGGAACTCCATAACAGAGCCTGTAAGGCACTGGAGCTTGGAAGGGCTATAATTTCTTCAGGTGGTCTGACTGATGCAGGTTGTCATTGGTCCTGGTGTTTTGCTGTTTTTGCGTGACTCCCAAATAGCGATGAAGTTGGGTTAAGTTAAAAATATATACAAATCTCTATTAATAAAGAGAAGACTTTAGTGCAGTCCTAAGCAGAGTTTCACACTCTTAAATTCCTTGAAGACAATGGGTTTAGGAGGATATAAGTCTATTTAGGATTGCACTGTTCATCAATCCTGTTTATTAGACAAGGGCTTTGAAGCCTTTAGTTTTACTTCCCTGTTTGGCATGTTTGTTTGTAACCGAATCACTCTCTTGAACACTGAGACATCAGAATGAAATTCAATACAATCATGCAGGACATAATTTTATGCTTTGTACTCTAACACCGCTCAACGCCATCAGTTTTCTAGTAGTAGAGGAAAGGTACATGTTAAATTGTAGTTTGATATCTGCCTTGAAGACTGAGATGCTGGAATGAAATTTGGTGTGCATATTCAGGACACAGTTCTATATTTCAAGTTCAAACCCCCCACCACCTAATTTTTTAAAAGAAAAATTTCTGAATCTGTAAACAATGATCTTGCCACATTAAACAATGATCTTGCCACATTAATTTCTGAATCTGTAAACAATGATCTTGCCACATTAAGGAGACATTTGCAAAATTTCTCCATATTGTCACATCAGTTGTATGAGACATGTAACGGATGCATAGTGACTTCATTGACCTTAGAAAGGTATAACGCCACTTAGGTTGATGAAGTCATTATAAATCTGGTGAACTCTGGGAAGTCTATGAGGAGGAAGCAAAGGATCTCCAACAGCATTCCTAAGATTCTTCACTGGAAAACATCCAAGTTCACCAGTAGGCGTTGACTTGCAAACCCTGTTCTTGTGAAACCTCTGACGTTTATCAGGGACTCTGGAAGGACGAAATCACAAAAGGCCTTCACAGGACTTCACAGCTAGCTGAATGCCACCAGTCTTTTTGTGTGGTGTGCAATGCTCCCTCTAAGCTGTGGAGTCTTGTGAGCAAAAATTCTACTTTGTGAGCTACTGGCATTAAAGTTCTGAGCAAGCAATTTGGCTGCTGCATAAATCAGTTTGCTCTGCAGCCATCCTTCCTGAGCTAAGACAAAAATGTGTGAGCCGGAGGCTAAAAACTGTGAGCTAGCTCACACTAACTAAGCTTAGAGGGAACACTGGTAGACATGGTGCTGAGTAGCATTTTGTGTATGTACAAGCGGGAGGGCTGGCCAGTACCCAGGGCTGGTGTCAGCATATCCTGAAGTGGGGCAGCATCTGGTGGGGCCCAATACTGCTGACTCCCTACTCACACGTCTGCTCTGATGCCTGCAGTCACACCCGTCCACCGCCTGCTTGTGAATCCTTTATCATCTGTGCTTCCAGCTGTACATGCCACCTAGCACTACTGGAGAAAGAAGAAGAAGAAGAAGAGAAGAGATTGGATTTATACCCCACCCTTCACTACCCAAAGGTGTCTCAGAGCGGCTGACAAACTCCTTTCCCTTCCCCTCCCCACAACAGACACCCTGTGAGGTGGGTGGGGCTGAGACAACTCTGACAGAAACTGCTCTTTTTCAAGGACAGCTGTGCCAGAGCTTGTGACTGACCCAAGGTCACATCAGCAGGTGCAAGTGGAGGAGTGGGGAATCAAACCCGGTTCTCCCAGATTAGAGTCCGCACACTTAACCACTACACCAAACTGCACCAAACTACACCAAACCACTACACCAAAACCACTACACCAAAAGGCATGTGGATGGTGCACAAAGAATCAGCATTCCTGGTAGCCACGGCAGAGGCCCTGCTAGCTGTACCCACCACCCAGCACAGTTGGGGAAGGGGTGTGCATGCAGGTGGCAGGCGACCTTGCCAGAGGGCTGGAGAACGATGGCCAAGCAAGTGGGTGGGCGGGCAAGAAGAGGGGACTGGTAGTGGGCATAGGGGGCCTCCATGGGCACTGTCTGCCAAGTTCCCCCCAAAAAAGCCTGGAACCAGCTCTGCCAGTACTTTACTTCTTTACATTTACTTTACATCTACCAAGTACATCTACATCTAAACCAGAAGTGTCAAACTCATTTGTCATGAAGGACAGATCTGACATAAATATCACTTCTTCAGGCTGGGCCAATGTGTGCCATAAAATGTAATGCCAAGTACAGGAAATATAAACTTTATAAAGGACACAGGTAAACCCAATTAACAATATTATTTTTACTCAAAATACAAACAAAAACAATTGATTCCTAGCAGGGTAAGCTAGGAACCCACAAATGCCCCAATAAATGTTTTAATCATATGCAAGACTAGGGTTTTTTTCCAAGGGATACCATAAAAGGGGGAGTACGAGTACCTTATATTTCCATACATACCAGTTGCTTGTGGGATGGGTAAGAACCTTGCATAGGCTGGTTCTGGCCTCCAGGCCTTATATTTGACACCCCTGCTCTGAACCATATTCCAGACTCTCCAGCATTTCCATGGCAGATATGCAGGGGTTCTTTAGTGGATGAATCAATCCCTAAAGCTTTTCCCTGAAAACAACCTTAAATTCTTACCTTATGGTGATCCAAGAGGACACAAGGTTCAAAACCAGTGTGGTGTGGTGGTTAGAGCGTCAGACTGGTATCAAGGAAGAAGGAGGAGGAGGAGGAGATTGGATTTATACCCCGTATACTACCCAAAGGTGTCTCAGAGCGGCTTACAAACTCCTTTCCCTTCCCCTCCCCACAACAGACACCCTGTGAGGTAGGTGGGGCTGAGAGAGCTCTTGACAGAAACTGCTCTTTTTCAAGAACAGCTCATATCAGAGCTACAGCTTGCCCAAGGTCATCCAGCCAGGTGCAAGTGGAGGAGTGGGGAATCAAACCCAGTTCTCCCAGATTAGAGTCCACGCACTTAACCACTGCACCAAACTGGCTCAAGTTCAAATCCCCACTGCCGCAGGAGCTTACTAAGTGACCTTGGGCCAGTCACAAACTCTCAGCCTAACCTACCCCACAAGGTTGTGAGGATAAAATGGAGGAAAATTCTGAAGCTGATTTATTTCCTTATTGTGAAGAAAGGTGGGGCATAAATGAATGAGGTTCACGTACCTATAAGAGTTAAGTAGACGAAATAATTTCAGCTGGTGCTACTGCTATTGCCTATCAGTGCTGGCCCCCCAAGTGTTAAAGGTATAGGACCACTGTCCTCCTTTGCCATCGAACTTAAGTGAGTTTGCTAATGAATCTCCGGTGACAACCATCATTGCTAATAGTGGCCCAGAGCCAAACTCGATACATGAAGCCTCAGGGGATTTCTCTGAGGGAGGGAATTCTTCAATAGCAGCCCTTTAGAGGTGGACACTAAGAGACTCATCAGCCTTTCAGTATGTTCCCTGACAGGCTTTCTAGGTGTCCTGAGCCACCTGGGAAAGATCAGAGCGAGGGAATTATCCTATGGCAGTTTCCTCCAGTAGGAAGTTATTTGTACTGTCAATCATGTTTAGTCACACATCGCTTACTCAAAGACATTTTGGGGAGGTAAAAATGACCAAAAAATGACCAAAAAGGGTTTTTTGGTAAGATGACAAAAACAAACCCAACACTGTCTCATCCCTTCTTGAGGCTCTCCCTAAGGTTACCAGCCTCCAGGTGGGGCCTGGAGAGTTTCCACTATTATGACTGGTCTCCAGACAGTAAGAGAGCAGTTTCGCTGGAGAAAATGGCTGCTCTGGAAGGTGGAATTTATGACATTATACCTTGCTGTGGTCCCTCCCCAAACCCCACCATCCCCAGGCTCCACTTCCAAAATCTCCAGGTATCTCCCAACCCAAAGTTGGCAACCCTACTCAACCTCTTTTTTTTTTAACTATCATGTACATTCTAGAAATACAGAGCAATAGCATCAATGGAGAGTTATGGGGTGATTTCCCACAAGCGCTGCTCCGCGCTCACTCTTCTCTTTGCCCTGATGGTACGTGTCAATTTCACACAAGCTACTGCACGGCTGCATTTCATCCCGCAGCTTCGCACGATTTCCCCCCCGTCTACTCAATCCTAAAAAAACAGGATTGAGTAGACACAGGGGAAATCGTGCGAAGCTCCAGGCAAAATGCGGCTGCGTGAAATTGACACGTACCACTGGGGCAAAAGGGAGGAGTGAGCGCAGAGCAGCTCACCAAGCTTCCGTGGCCAACCATAATTTTTAGATAAGACAGTAGTCAACTGCTAACTTTAAGACAACCACAAGGCATTCCAGCATAAGCTTTTGTGAGTCAGAGCTCACTTCATCAGATGCATTAAAGCATACATCCACGAAGCTGATAGTTTTATATTTGCCACAGAAAACTGGCAGAGGACAAAGCGAAGTCACGAAGGGAGGCCAATGTAAAAAAAAGTGCCACTAAAATGTGAAATAAGTTCACTCAGAGTGGGTGAAGGCCCTAGTACTGCCAGGCTCCAGGTAGGGCTTGGAGATCTGGAATTACAACCGATCTCCAAAGTGCCAAGATCAGTTCCCCTGAAGGACATGGCTGCTTTGGATGGTGGCTTCTATGGCGTTGTAGCCTTCTGATGTCCCTCCCCTCTCCAAATCCCGCCTCCCCAGGCTCCACCCCCAAGTCTCTGGGAACTTCCCAGTCCATTATTACCAAACCTAGGAAGCCATTCCCAACTGTTGTCAGAAAAGCAAAGTAGAATTACCATAAAATCTAGTGCAAGATAAGGAGAGAAACAGTAGGACGTTACAGAGGTATGACTGAGCTGCCATCCTGTGAGAGGTGGGATATGCAAGATATTAACACCTACACTAAGTAAAGAACCCCAGGTCCATGTTAAGAACTGGTGGGTAAAGTCCATCTACACATTCTTTTATTGTACTTATCTTATTTTTATTTTACTGCATTTAAACCCCACTGTTTTCCCCAATGGGGGCCTAAAGTGACTTATAACATTCTTCCATCGTCCGTTTTATCCACACAACCACCCTGTGAAATAGGTCAGGCTGAGAGAATCTGATAGGCCCAACGTCACCCACCAAGCTTCCGTGGCAGAACGGTGGGATTGGATCCCGGGTCTCCTCGATCCTAGTCCAATGGTGTGGCTTATGCCTCTGGTTGCCTCCTCAAGCAGCGCCGCTGCTGCTGAGGTCCAAGATGGGCTTCAGGGGTCCGGCCAGGAGCATCACATTCAGAGGCAGAATGTCTTGAGTCATCCTGGGTGGAAGTCTCACGGGATCATTTCAGACTGCTGGTGTGGGAAGCATATTTAAAAAAACAAAACAAGCCCATCAGGGCACTTTCAATTCACACACACACACACTAAATGACACACTTTCAACCCACTTTCAATGCAATTTGCAACTGGATCTTATTGTGCGCAATGGCAAAATCCACTTGCAAGCCGTCGCTGAAGTGGGTTGAAACTCCAGCAACCATTTGCAAGTGGATTTTGCCATTTTGCACAATAAGATCCAACTGCAAAACTTGAAGCCCTCATGAACACTAATATTCATTAAGACAAATATTTCTAGCATTGAATGTGTGTTATTTAGTGTGAAGGTGTGTTATTTGAAGGTGTGTTATAAGATCCAACTGCAAGTTGCATTGAATGTGTGTTATTTAGTGTGAAGGAGTCTCCCTCTCTGTTTTGTATCATTTATTATATGCACTGAGCTTTTCATGTGCGCACTGAAAGCTATCACTCACACACACCCTGCAGTCGGAATTGTCATATTCCAAACTTCTGCTCCCCTCCTTCTGTGGGATCTTTATACACTGGCTTTTACAACAAAGAGCTTTACAAAAGACATTTATTAATTGCACAAGGATTAACAAAGCACATTTATGCCTAAAGAGCAGACCAATCAACCCAAGAAAGCCATTTCCAGTGAGTTATCATCTGCCTTGGAAAGTGATTACTCAGTGACTTAACTGACAGATTGCAAGAAGGAAGTACCATGGCAAATATTTCTCCCTTCCCCTATTACATTAGCTCACCAGAAACACAATAGACTCACCAAATAAACAATTCTGCCCTCAAACTCAACTTCCAAATGATTACAAAGTTTCCCTCGCTGGTTAATCACTGATTAGTTAGTGGCTTGTGTGAGTTGTGCATTGCCTAACACTGCCTTATAAATAATAAATATTATTATAGCTAAAGCTGTATTTGATTAATCTACCAATTAAAACTTGAAGCCCTCACGAACACTAATATTCATTAAGACAAATATTTCTAACGAGACCTATGTGATGAATCAAGGGGGGGATCTACTCTGAAAGCATTGATTTCTGCGAAGATTGCATTTGTTCACACCTTTAGCATAGGAATATACTGGTTTTCTGAATCTGATGCTTCCCCACCCATCACACACTTGGAACATCTCTTACGGTTGCCAGACTCCAATCTCCAGGCTACAGGTATCAGTTCACATGAAGAAAACAGCTGGTTTAGAAGGTGGACTCTACGACATTGCACCCCATCGAAGTCCCTCCCTTCCTCAAACTCCGCCCTTCTCAAGCTCCACCCCCAAATCTCCAGGAATTTTCCAACCTGGAGCTGGCCACCCTGGACATCAGAGAGAATCATTTGTTGAAACATACAGAAAGCAACATGCCACCAAAAAGCAGCTCCTTAGTTGCTTCATTCTCTCAACATCTAACTATGGGTTGACTCTAAAGGCACCAGATACACAAACTTCACCAGCCTTAACACCTTAAAGTGGGGGGGGGAGGTTACGCAGCTTTTGAATGATTCCTCACAATTATGACCAGGACTGCTTTATCCAATGAGCAAAAATGGGCAGTAGCCCAGGGCTACGGTTGCCAAATATAGGTTGGAATATCCCTAGAGATTTGGGGATGGCGCCTGGGAAAGGACCTCAGCTGGGTATTATTTATTTATTTGTTTGTTTGTTTGTTTATTAGATTTTTATCCTGCCCTCCTGCAAAAGCGGCTCAGGGCAGCTTACAACATTAGAACCAATAAAATGATACAATACATCTAAAACAATCAATAACAATACAATAAAATCACGGATTTACACAACAGTACAGTTTACATGGTGGCGCGCCATAGAGCACGAATTTCCTGTGGGAGCTGGTTCCACCATGTTGGTGCAGCCAAGGAGAATGCCCTAGTTCTTGTAGTTGTTAGCCTGGCGTCCCTAGGGCCAGGGAGGACTAAGCGGTCCTGTGACTCAGATCTCAGTGCTCTTGGGGGAACATACGGGGAAAGGCGGTCCCGCAGGTAGGCAGGTCCCAGATCATAAAGGGCTTTAAAGGTCATAACCAGCACCTTGAAGTGTATCCGGAACGCTATTGGCAGCCAGTGCAGCGCCCTCAGCACCGGTTGGATGTGTTCCCTCACGGGGAGACCCATCAACAACCTGGCTGCGGCATTCTGCACCAGCTGCAGCTTCCAAAGTTGCCCCAAGGGCAGCCCCATGTAGAGAGCATTGCAGTAGTCCAACCTCGAGGTGACCATCGCGTGGATCACTGATGCCAGATCGTTGCGTTCGAGGAAGGGGACCAACTGCCTGATCAGCCGTAGATGGTAGAAGGCTGCCTTGGCAGTGGCTGCTACCTGGGCCTCCATTGTCAAGGAAGCATCCAGGAGCACTCCCAAACTCCTGACCCTCGGAGCTGGCACCAATGGCACCCCATCAAAGGCCGGAAGTGGGACCCCTACCCCCATACCGCTCCGATCCCAACATGTTGTCAACAATGGGTTGCGAAATTCCTGGAGATTTAGGGGTAGAGTCTGAGAAGGTAGGGTTTTGAGACCTCAGTGGGGTATAATGCCACAGAGTCCACCCTCTAAGGCAGCCGTTTCCTCCAGGGGAGATGATCTCTGTAGTCTGTAGATCAGTTGTACTTCCACGAAGTCTCCAGGCCCCACCAGAAGTTTGGCAACCCTAGGCTCAGGGTGTATTGTGGCCTGAAACAGTGGCAACTGTTGCTTCACCACTACTGATACCATTCCTAGTCAGGAACCTGAATAAATCATATCTTTGCTGCCCCTGCTCTGTTTAAAAATATTGTGACTTCCTTTCCCTCACAAGAGTTTGGCTGCCATTTTGATTGCCCTGGCAACTGGCCATGAGAAGCAGTGTCCCAGCTCTAGTGAGAAAAAGGATTGTGCAATTGCTATGCTATTTTTCAAGAGACTTGAGTGAGGAGAAAAGGAGGATTATCTGGCTCACAGGTGGGAGCGGCAGTCAGGTAGGCAGGACAGTTGGCCACCCCCCAAAATCTGTCACCTGAAGCAACTTTCTCAGATCTCTTCATTATACAGCTGGCACTGTTTTTTTGTAGAATATGGCAGAGCCACAGGTGACTATCAGAGTTCCTCAGAACCAGGTCACCAATGTGGAGAGAAGTTTCGAGGGCCAGCCTACTCCTCAGGAAGTTATTTTAGTGAACAGAGAGTAGGAGAGCCTTAAAGAAATGAGGCTGAATTTGAAGAGACGGTGTGGAGGTTAAGTTAATACTGAGAATAGGGAAAAGAGCCCATATGAGGGGAAAAATGAGGTCAGCCACAAGATCACTTTCTTCATAGCTGGTGCCTACAGTGCCTTCAGCTGCAGCCTTTTCGTATAAAACAATCACTTTAAGCTAGGGTTGCCAGCTGTGGGTTAGGAAATACCTAGAGATTTGGGAGCCAGAGGAGATCAGGACGTGGGGAGAGGAGGGACTCCAGTGGGCTTTAATGCCATACAGCACACCTTCCAAAGTGGCCATTTTCTCCAAGTGAACAGATCTCTATCATCCGGAGATCAGCTGTAGTCGCAAGAGAGCTCCAGCTGCCACCTGGAAGTTGGCAATCCTATTTGAGGCAAACACAAAGGTTTCCCCCCCATTTTGTCTCACAATGAGGAATGACCAGCCCTCAGGCGCCACAACCCACCAAGGTTACAGTGAGCGGACAAGCTACAAACACTCCTCCCCAGATGCCAATTAAGCAGTTGCATTGCTCCTCCCAGTATCCTGTATTCTCAAAGCTCTACATTTGTACACATTTATTTGTTTCTTTAAATATTTATATCCTGCCTAAAGGTTGGAGGTGGAGCCTGAAGTTCCCCCAAAATTGCAACTGATCTCCGGTCTACGGGTGTCAGTTCCCCTGGAGGATGGCTTCACACCCCCTCCAGTGTCCCCTCCCCTCCACAAATCCCACTCTCCCCATGTAGTGCCCCCAGATCTCCAGAAATTTCCTAAGCCAGACACGGCAACCCTATGCCTTTACTTGTGTCTCAAGGCAGCTTAGAAATCATCAGAAGTCATTTCGGGGGGGAACGCGGGGGATCACAGTTCCCCCGGGGGCGGGGCACATGATGAAGCCCCACACCCTGCTTCCGGCCGCCCCACCCCCTGCTTCCGGCCGCCCCGCTTCCGGCCCTCATTCAGCCA
>NW_015167080.1:344994-422590 GCF_001447785.1 Gekko japonicus
CACCACCCATAGGCAGTCACAGCCAATCCCAGCTCCCTATTGAGTGCATATGTACAAAACTCCATTTTAGGAATAGACGAAACTTACAAGAGTACTCTTTAAAATTGCATTCTGTGGGGAAACAACACCCCCCCCCCCCATGATTGGCTCGTGCTGATGGTAGCAGGCTTGCCATGTACACTAATGTTCACTGTCCAGAAAGGGTAAAGTAGACATGCACATCTCCTGATACTCCGTTAGCCTATGAAAGTAGTCACAGCGATGTGTGAGTCAAAGCAACAACATATCAAAATGTATACTATAGAAGAAAATCTGTTTTAAAAAAATAAAGAGGTAGATGGTTGGAGTAATATCTTGGAGGCCTGCATTCGGGTCTCCAGGAAGGTCATGAGGTGATCACGGGACAGTTGCTCTCTCTTAACCTACCTACTTTTGTAAGAACAAATTGTTGGGGGGAGGGAGGCAATGTACAATGCTCTGAGATCCATGGAGGAAGAGCGAAATGCATGGATAGATCAACAGATTAAGAAGTATATACTTCTAAGGATAACAAACTAAAATGCTTGTTTAAGTTTAAAAAAGGTTTCACCCGCCATGATCTTAAATATCATAAGTGTGATTCCCTGGGGTCTGTTCTATAGTTTTAGTGCCACCCATGAAGAGCCCCTGGTTTGGCTATAAGCCATGAGATGATCTTATATCTTGGAGAGCCCATAAAAATACCTTCTTTTCAGATCATAATTATGGTAGGTTCATGTGTGTATCTTTGCTGCTGGCAAGGAACCCTGGGAAAGGGAGAGGATAGCTTGGAAGCAGCCCCAGCCAGAGGACAGCCTCTATCCCCGGCTGTGCTTTCAGTTACATCATTAGACATGTAACCAGGTTCGATTCTGCACTCCTCCACAAGAAGCCAACTGGGTGAACTTGGGTCAGTCACAGCTCTTTTGGAGCTCTCTCAGCCCAAACAAGTCTAGCTCGTCACCTCGTGGTAAAAAGGTAAAGGTTCCCTTGCTTGAAAGCCAGTCGAATCCGACTCTAGGGTTGCGGTGCTCATCTCCGTTTCAAAGCCGAAGAGCCAGCGCTGTCCGAAGACGTTTCCGTGGTCATGTGGCCGGCATGACTAAACACCAAGGCGCACAGAACGCTGTTACCTTCCCACCGAAGTGGTACCTATTTATCTACTTGCAATGTCTTGCTTTCGAACTGCTAGGTTGGCAGGAACTGGAGCTAGAGACGGGAGCTCACTCCATCTTGCGGCACCCAGGTCTCGAACTGCTGAACTACTGACCTTCCACAGCCTGCAGTTCAGCATCTTAAGCACTTGACACTAAAAGAGCTAGAACTTCAGACTACCAGATAATTTTAGGATCTCCTGGCTACACTACACACAGTACTATACAATAATAATTAATTAATTAATTATTATCATAATTAGAAACAGGACGATCTCTCCGTTCAAGAAGTGCCCAGGAATCAACACAAGGATTGCTTCGGAACGGGTTTTAAAGAGAATTTGGTTTGTCTCACCCATTCCAAATTGAGTATGGGAAGTACACTCACTCTCAGTTATGGGGGAGGATTCAAAGTCAGCAGATCAAATGTAGCTGATACCAAACTCTGCTTTGGGTCGCAGCCCCCAATTGGCTATTGAGGAGCAGAGAGAGGCAACATTTCCCAGGCTGTGGATCCGGTAGTTCAGGGGAAGGGGGACCTGCCTAACATTCTAAACATTCACATGGCAGTTCAGAGTGCTCCGTGCAGGGGTCGTTTCGTAGAAAAAGAGCTAGGGGAACTCATTAGCATAACTCATTAGCATATGCCACACACCCTGACATCACCGGAAGTGTGTCAGAAAGGCCACACACCCCGCCCCCAACGGTCCCGGCCACCGCTGCCGGCCTTGCAGCTCCACTGCCGAGCCCCATGAGGGCCCCGGCGGTGGACCAGCAAGACCGGCGGGAGTGCAAGGAAGCCCCGCCAAGGCCCTCCCTGGCCCCCGGCAGGCAGGGGGGGGGGGAGGCAGGGAGGAAGCAACTTACCCTCCCTCTTCTCCTGCCTCCTCCTGGCTGAATGAGGGCCGGAAGCGGGGCGGCCAGAAGCAGGGGGCAGGGCTTCGTCATGTGCCCCGCCCCCCGTACCTCACCCGGGGGAACTGCGATCCCCCCCGAAATGACCTCTGGCTCCGTGTACATTATCTCGTATTAAATAGAAGGGCGAGTGAGAATGAAAGGCTTGCTAAGAGTTCACCTAGCAAGTTCATGGCAGAGCTGATAGAGACCAAGATTTCCCAATGCGTAGATTGGTCTCCTCTAACCCTCTTCTCCCCACCAGCCTCACTCGTAGATGCTTCATTATTTTAAACCTAGATGTTCTAAGACAGGGAAAGATGGATGTAAAATAAGACCTTGTTTTGAACCAGCCTCTCTGTATAACATCCAAATTACCTGGCAGCTCGTTGCAGGACAAGTTTTTTGCTCAGTAGTAGAGCATCTGCTTTGCTTAACGGATGTCGCAGATTCAATCTCCAGCTAAAAGGCTCAGGTAAGTAGGTGATCTGAAAGACCTCGACCTGACGCCCTGGAGAGCCGCTACCAGTCAGGGTGGACAATTCTAATGAACAAATGGTCTGACTCAGTGCTCAATTAATGTGTTTAATTTTTTACCTGCTGGAGCAAAGGAGGGAAAAGAGGAACTGGAAGAGAAACGGCAGTGTCCGTGAAGCATAAGTATGGCCATGTCCATATGGCAGTTTTTGATCAGTACTATTTCCTCCTGCCAACCTAGCAGTTCGAAAGCAAGAAATTGCAAGTAGATAAATAGGTACCACTTCGGTGGGAAGGTAACAGCGTTCCGTGTGCCTTGGTGTTTAGTCATGCCGGCCACATGACCACGGAAATGTCTTCGGACAGTGCTGGCTCTTCGGCTTTGAAACGGAGATGAGCACCGCAACCCTAGAGTCGGAATCGACTGGCTTTACCTTTACCTTTATTTCCCCCATCTCTAAAATTCAGTGGGTTGAAGATGGTACAAAATCCCCCGTACATCAACCAACACAAAGCCAGCACTGGTACAAGAAGACCATGTTCCTCTCAAGCATACCACAAATCACACTTTGAGTGGCTTTCCCACATCTTACCTGGAACACTGACAAGGAAAGACGCATTCTTTCTGACCTGGTTTCCCCAATACCCTTTAGTACCGTTAGGCTGCTAGATAACAGATCAGTACCAAAGAGCAGTTCGAAAGCAAGAAATTGCAAGTAGATAAATAGGTACCACTTCGGTGGGAAGGTAACAGCATTCCGTGCGCCTTGGTGTTTAGTCATGCCGGCCACACGACCACGGGAACGTCTTCGGACAGCACTGGCTCTTCGGCTTTGAAACGGAGATGAGCACCGCAACCCTAGAGTTGGACTTGACTGGCTTTCGAGCAAGGGAACCTTTACCTTTACCTTACCAAAGAGTGACGATGCAAAACTAAATGGGGAGTCAAATGATTAGTATCCGTGCCAGTTCCAAAAGGATCAAAACTTGCCAACAAGAAACACACAATACCCTCAACGTCAAGACAAGGAAGCTCTCCGTTCTGGAACCATCCCATGACCTAATACCCCAACCAAGATGCAAAGCCCGGAACCTGAAAAGCACAGAGATCTCT
The DNA here is from genome assembly GCF_001447785.1 of Gekko japonicus. Lineage (NCBI taxonomy): Eukaryota > Metazoa > Chordata > Lepidosauria > Squamata > Gekkonidae > Gekko > Gekko japonicus. The sequence goes on from NW_015167080.1 coordinate 348,652, forward strand.
GCTATCTCCAGAATTCTGGGCTCCAGGTTGACAGACAATGGAGAGTCCCTGACCTCATGAAAGCATAACCCGCTTATCTCCCTTAAATGCCCTTGAGATCTACTGATGAAAGCCTGCAAACGTGCTAAGTATCATTAGGAAGTGTTAATCATCGGGCCTTTATCAGTGGCCAGATAAGCCTGTTGCCCTCAGGGAAGATTAAGGTGCTGAAAGCCTTCTGCCTCTGCAGTAACAACTCCCGGTTTCAGCTTTCTCCAGCCGCATCATGCATCATACATCGCTGCTGCAGGAGTCGTCCCCCTGTGTCACTTTCTCAGGGATTATTGCAGACTGTACTCCACGTCCCGGGTGCAATCGGATCCAGCTTTCTAGATGGGCTTCTGCAAGCTCAGCACACCAGGCTAGTTCTCCAGGCAAACCATCCCAGCAACTGCTTGGGGCAGTACCAGGAGGAGGGCACTGATGCTCTGCAAGGGCTCAGCTTCGCCCCAGCCTTTGGCAGTGTAGGGAGGAGCTGTGGCTTAGTGGTACACAGCATCTGCTTTGCATGTAGAAGGTCCCAGGTTCAGTCCCCGGCTACCAGCCACTGATGGACCTGTCCTCCATGAATCCAATCCCCTTTTAAATTCCCTGGCCATCACTATATCCAGTAGCAATGAATCCCACAATTGCACATTGAGTAAGGAAGTGTTTCCTTTTGTCCACCCTGAATCTATTGCCCATTAACTTCATTGGGGACTTCAGAGAGTTCTAATATTATAAGAGAGGGAGGGAAAGCTCTGTCAACATCCTCTCAGTTCCCTTTCTTCCACTCCGCTCCTAAACCTATGCTTTTCTTTTCTGTACAAGCAGAACCTATCTTCTCTGGAACCCCTAAATAGATTGCCGGGCTGTTGACATTTAGAGACAGGTCACATGTGGTTACGTACAGGGGTCATTTCCTGCGGGAGCGCACAGGAGCGGCGCTCTGGCAGTAAGGAGCCCGGGGCAGTAAAGAGCCCGCATTTCCTGCAGGAATGGAGCTCTGGCAGTAAGGAGCCCAGGGGGCGGGCAGCCCAGGGGGCGGGCAGCCCTCACAAGGAGCAAGGAGCAGCCAGGTAAGTTGCAGAGCCTCCCCCCCACCGGCCCACCTTGAGGTACAAGCTCTCCCTCCTCTGTGTGGGCAGATCTGCGCATCCCCGTCCCCCCCAAAGCTAGCAATCCAAAACAGTCCAGTGGAGCCTGAGCGGTGCCTTCTGACACACTTCCGGTGATGTCAGGGGGTGTGGCATATGCAAATAAGTTATGCTAATAAGTTATGCTAATCACCCCCTCACCCCTCACCCCCCATATGATTATGCTTCCCAAATTACCTGCAACATCCAGCGTGTGAATGAGCCATCACAAATCAGCTCCAAGCAAAACACTGATGTTGTCACCTCGGCACGAAGGAACAACTTCACGAGAGATTTCTTGGCCTGGAGTTATACCTAGGTCACTTGATCTCTGCTCATCCAGCTGCTCACATTATTATAGGGGGTGATTTTAATGCACGCATGGGCCCAAATGACCTTTGCTTTCGCGATAAGACACATCAAGTGATCTTTGTAACCCACCGTTGCTAGATAGAGTTTCAAGAGACATGAAAGCCAATTATGCAGGTCTCCTTTTCAAACAGTTAACTAGAATAAACCTCAAGATTTTAAATGGGTCATTCCCCAGTGACCATCCTGCAGAATTCACATATTGGTCAGGCTCTAGGATGAGTGTTATTGATTATATTTCGGTCTCAGAAGAGCTCCTACAATTTGTTGTACATTTTGAAGTGGCACCTTTCTGTGAGAGTGACCATTTGCCTCTAGTCCTGAAAACAGCTATACAAGATCTAGCTCAGCATAGCCAGTGCCTATTGAGGGGGCCTGTTATAGACGTGTAAGATAGTCAGGTTCTATGGAAGAGAAAATGGCCTATCTCTTATCTTCATAGGAAATTAACAAAAGAGTACATAAAGTAGTGACTGCAGATAATATTGATCCCTGTCTGTATGAATATAATCTGATCTCAAAGGAGATCCAGGAGTTTTTGATAGGGGACAGTACTGGGTATTCAAAGCCCAGACCCTCTTGGCACAAACCATGGTTTGACTCTGAGTGCAGAAGGGCTAAGAATTTACTTAATACTAATTATGCCCTGAGGAGCTGCAGTGGCTCAAGTGGTTAAGACGCTGAACTGCAGGCTGTGGAAGGTTGGTAGTTCAGCAGTTCGAGACCTGGGTGCCGCATGACGGAGTGAGCTCCCGTCTCTAGTTCCAGCTCCTGCCAACCTAGCAGTTCGAAAGCAAGAAATTGCAAGTAGATAAATAGGTACCACTTCGGTGGTAAGGTAACAGCGTTCCGTGCGCCTTGGTGTTTAGTCATGCCGGCCACATGACCATGGAAACATCTTCGGACAGCGCTGGCTCTTCGGCTTTGAAACGGAGATGAGCACCGCAACCCTGTGGTTGCATCTTTCAGCAGATCGGTTGCAGAGTTCCCACCACCTGGGGTCCCCCTGCTTGCCTTCACCCCAAGGGAAGTTGGTGTCTGAGAAGGTGGAGCCACGCATGTGGGTGCAGCTTTCCAATTACAAAGGCTTAACGTTTGACTGCTGATTTGCACAGTAAAAATAATGTGATACAAACCTGAGCTGTCCTCAGTCCATGACTGCGTAGAAGGCCCAACGAGTCACGTCACCAATGCTCCCTCGAAGCTGTGGAGTCTTGTGAGCAAAAATCCTACTTTGTGATCTACTGGCATTAAAGTTGTGAGCGAGCGGTTTGGCTACTGCATAAATTAGTTTGCTCTGGAGTCATCCCTTCCTGAGCAAAGACTGAAATGTGTGAGCCAGAGGCTAAAAAGCTGTGAGCTAGCTCACACTAACTCAGCTTAGAGGGAACATTGCATCTGCCAAGGCAACAGCACTTTTAGCACGGTGGGATGCAATAGGACTGTTGCCTCTACAGCTGTGGATGGGCAGGGTCATGGGCTGATCCCCCCTCCACATGATAGCATCCTCAGGGATGGACGCACCATGTAGAAGTGCAGTTGTCTGTTCGACCCGGGCCATCTGCTGCTGGGTGTAAGGTTTAATTCCAGGGTCTCACTGTAGCATATTAAGATGTTTTTGATCTAAACAGAAGTCCAGTAGCACCTTAACGACTAGCAACACTGACTCCAGCATCAGCTTCTGTGAGTCTGGGCTCACTTCATCAGATGCCTGGAGTGCCCACCCAAAACAGCTCAATTTAGAGCGACAGAAAAGTGGAGGGACGAGCGAGGAGAAGTTACAAGGAGATTCCAGTGCAAAGCTGTGGGGTAGTCAACATGGTCCCATCTGCGGATACTTAAAAGAGCCAGCTTGATGTAGTGGTTAAGAGTCGTGGACTCTAATCTGGGACAACCGGGTTTGATTCCCCACTCTTCTACATGCAGCTGCTGGTGTGACCTTGGGTCAGTCACAAGTTCTCTCAGAGCTGTTTTCTCAAGAGCAGCTCTCAAAGAGCTCTCTCAGCCCCACCTACCTCACAGGGTGTCTTTTGTGGGGAGGGGAAAGGGACTGAAAGCCACTCTGAGACTCTGAGGTAAGGGCAGGGTATAACTCCAGTCTCCTCCTCCTCCTCCTCCTCCTCTTCTTCTGCAGTTCAGTGCCATATGGAGAGATGGGAGATTGGTCAACAAACTTGGGGGACCCCCCCCCCCTGATTCCCAGAAAAATCTGAAAAGTTTGTTTTTTAAAAAATGGAGGGTGGCTTTCAAAGCCCCAAACACATTGCAGAAGCCCAGCTTGGAGAGCAGGAGAAGAAGGGCCAGGTGACCACATGTGCCCTGATGCAGCCCACCCCCCACCTCTGCTCTGGAGGCCTGTGGGCAGGGAGGAGCAGAGCAAGAGCTCCCCCCACACACACACACTTCAAGCGGGTGGATGGGAGGGAGAGAGAAACCAGGATCTGCTGCCAGGGAAAAGGACAGAATGAGCAGCCAGGCAGTCCTGCTGGAGGCAAAGAAGCCACCCACCCCACCATCTCTCCCCCCCCACAAAAAAACCCCCTGCTGCTGAGGTGGTAGTGCTGGAGCAGGCAAGGAGAAAGGAGCACGGCTGCCCCCTCCCCACCAAAATCACTGCTGAGGCTGCGGTGGTGGAGGCGGGCAGGAAGGGGAGGAAATTACGTTCCTACATAATTTATTAAGAACAAGTCATACCAATAAGTCATCCATCTCAGTGTAATATACTACTCATTAGATTAGTACATTCAGAAGAGATCCCTATTAGAATGTCATTAGCAGCTTTATATCGGGAGCTATTATTCCAAAAATTGACCAATAAAGTAAACCTCATTTATTTTCATGCCATCCTTCACTTAGCTTTACCATTTCATATTCACAAACACTATCCCTTGGATATTCCATTCCCTGTGTGTGTGTGTGTGTGTGTGTGTGTGTGTGTGTGTGTGTGTGTGTAAACTCAATTCTTGCAGAGTTATTAAAAGAGTCGCCAATTCACTTTCTTTAAACACCAACTTTTCTTCACTCAAAGAGAACCCAAAGGGCTTTACATTTCTCTAAGTCCTTAGAGAAATGGAAAGATTTACAGATATCTTTGATGGGGCGTTTCGCAGTAATTAAAATGAATATACTCCCAAAATGGTTATTTTTATTTCAAACAATTCCTATTCTCCAAAATCAATTTTTTAAAAGGAATTGAAACAAGCGATTTCAAAATTTATTTGGCAAGGCAGGAGACCCAGAATAAGATTGAAAGCTCTTCAAGATATAAAAGAAAAGGGAGGCTTTGGCCTACCTAACTGGAACATTTACTACAGAGCAGCTGCCCTAACGTGGATTAAAGACTGGGTCACACTAGAAGCTAAGAGAATACTGAAACTGGAAGGGCATGACCTTTTGTTAGGCTGGCATGCCTTTTTATGGTATGGAAAGGCAAGTATGAATAAATATTTTAAACAGCATTGGATACGGGCATCTCTGATTAAAGTATGGGAAACCATACATAAGCGCTACTATTAAAAAAACTCAAAGCTTCTTGTCCCTTTAGAAGCGATTACACTCCTAAATGAATACCAGGAAGAAACACAAAGAAGGTATCTGGATATTTTAGACTCTGTCGACTGTTTGAAACCACTAGAAGACCTATCATGGTGGCAAAGAGCGCAAATAGAATCCAGGCTTACTAAAGATAAGAAAATTGGGTTCTATAAAAACTTACTAGAGATTGAAAAGATTATTATATTCACAGATTCAAAGCTCATATGAAGGCTTTATGTACTTTTACTTGATGATCTGATGTCGGAGGAGGTTGTAAAAGGGAATATGATTCAGTGGGCGCAGAATATTGGGCATAACATTAATTTAGAGCAGTGGGAGCAAACATGGAAGAAAAATATTAAGATTACGAAAGCTATTCCATATAAAGAAAATGTTTATAAAATGTTTTATAGATGGTATGTAACACCTGAAAGGTTAGCAAAAATCGACCCAAAATGCTCTAATAAGTGCTGGAAATGTGAAAATAAGGTTGGTACATTTTTCCATATGTGGTGGTATTGTGAAAGAACTAAAAAATATTGGATAATGGTACATGAATCTTTGCAAAAAATACTAGGTACAGTGGTAACATTTACACCAGATGCTATGCTGCTGAATATACTACTTGAACATTCTAACAAAGATGATCGCTATATGATTGTTTTCCTCACTACGGCAGCCAGAATCTTATATGCAAAATATTGGAAATCACCAGAGATACCAACTAAGCGAGAACTTGTAAACAAAGTACTAGAGGCTGCAGAACTGGACAAACTGACTCTATTGATAAAAGGTGCAACAGACTCTATATTGAGTGAGTATATTGAGTGAGTATTGGAGCACCGATTTTTATTTTTACTAATTTTAATTAATTGTAGTATGCTGTATTATTGTATTGTTATATTGTTTTTTATTGTTATAATCTGGCATTTATGCCCTTGTTAGCCGCCCTGAGCCTTCGGGGAGGGCGGGATACAAATCTAAAGAATGAATGAATAAATAAATAAATAAATTTCAGAATACTTGGATACGGTTCTATAACTGGTATGGTAAGTATATGTAGGCAAGTTAAGAATGGACAGAAATGAAATATATACTTAGATCAATAAAGATAGAGACAGATGGTTACCTACACAGGTGACAAGAATATTAGATTAAGGCAGTAATATAAATATCTGTTTAAAATGTAAACAACCCCACAGTGTAATGTGTGCATATGTCAATATGTTAATGTGTGTAATTTATGTGTGTATGTGTTATATATTTGAAAAACCTTAATAAAATTCTGCCTCTTTGAAGCAGTTTAAAAAAAGAGAGAGAGAGAGAGAGAACTCAAAGGGCTTTACAATAAATAAAGTTTGTCCACAAGTAGACCTCAACACACCCAAAAATATACATCAAGAGCATCAGAACTATATAAAACTAACAATATTTCATTTTTAAAAACCAGAAGAAATCAGACACATCAATTGGTGGATTGACATTAATGTCCATTTGAATGCTGAATTACTCAGCCCGTGGATAACAGAGAAAAAGGATACACCTAGGATCTCCAATTGCAGCCCGCTCCAAAGCCCCCGGACTAGCACGCTGAAAAAGCTTCACAGCGGGCTGCCACAGATTAGCCAAAATGTAGGAATTAACACACGGACTTGCATAGGAAGATCAGTGGATCAAGGTGTAGATCAGGGACTTGCATAGGAAGAGGAAGTGGATCAATTAAATTGCTAAAGGTTACACGGCATCCAACAATTACTTACCATTATATCAGAATCAATCCTCCAAAGCTGCCAAAATTCACTAAAATCAGGTCACTAAGGGCTCCTTCTGCTGGTGAACTGGAGGAATAGATGCATCTTCAAAGTTATTTTGCAACTGTGAGAAATTGTTGACTTTCTGGATTTTGGATCTAGAATCTGATAGAACGATTCAGCCGGACACCTGGTGTGGTGCCATAAAAGTAAATGAAACGACAAGTTCTGTAGTTCCCCTCCAGAACCAGACAAAAATTCTATAACCCTCTTCTTTCATGAAAGACAATTAAAAATTACTTTACAAACTTTTCTCCTTCAGATGTTTTGTTACAGGATCTAATTTCTCCATGTTGCATTGTGTAAAGAGAGCAGAGAACTTCAGCTCTAGATTCTGTTTCACACAATAATACTTTTTACTTATAAAGCACCAAACACCACAAGGGGCTGTGCAAAAATAAAAATAGGACCTACTTTTAGGCTTACAATGTGGAGGGGGTGGGAGGCCAGGGTGAACAGATGTAACAACAGAGAGATAAAAATGTCCGGTGGCAAGGGTGTTCTGGTGGCAGGGAGTTGCAAGGGAAAAGGAACCTAGGTGGAAACAGTAAGGGGTCATCTTAGGTCTAACTATAGGACTGATAATGGAACATGTGCGTCCCCCATTGATTACTGCAAAGTTAAAGGTAACTAGCATGCAGGAATGGGATGTCACAGATCTAACAATGCAGACAGAACTTTTCTGTCATTTCAGATACAATGCTTCTCAAAGGAGTCAGTTCATACATCCCACTGTCACGAATGCAGTACTAGGCTAGGCAAGAACAAGAGAGTCCAAAGGCAGTCCAAAGTCAAAACCGGGCAAGCAGCAATACCGAGAGACCAAGTCCAAATCACCAACCATTAGAGTAGTCGTTAAAGCCAGAGTCCAAAGAAGCCTGAAGCTGGAGAGTCAGAGGTCCAAGGTGTAGATCAGGGGCAGAGTCGTACAAGCCGAGGTCAGGAGCCGAGAAGTCAAGACAAGGAACAGGAACACAGGTGGGGAGGTGCAGAGCTTTGTCCAAAATGACTAGTTGCTAGCACAACTAGTTGGCGTGGGTGCTAGAGCTAAATAGCCCGTCAGGCTGTTGACAATTAGCGCACCCTGATTGTGTCCCGGCTTCCGCTAGTACTCAGGGCTAAACGAGCGCCTACCGTGCATGTGTGCATCCCACTGCCAGGATGCCATGTCCCGTCGGTGTTGTTACCACAGACAGGATACCAGTGGGGGCGAGTCAGGGGGCATGTTGGTCTGATGTGAGTCTGCTTCAGCTGCTGCTGGAGCAGTTTCTGTGGCTTTAGGTGCGGGGTTGTCAGGAGCCAGGAGCTCATCCCCAGCAGTACTTAGGTCTTCTGCTGGGGCCAAGTGCTCGAGTTCAGCAGCAGCCGTGACACCCGCCTCAAGTAGAGACCTCTCATCAGGATCACATGTTGCAACCATGGGGCTCGGTCATTGAACGGACTGTTTCTTCCACATTTAAACAGCTCAGATGCCACACCTGCACATGTGCATAAACACATTCTTTTTCCTTTGCGCTTGCCACCACTGCTACGGATTCTTTGAAAAAAGAATTCTACCTAAAGTTTATGTTGTTGAAAGAATCATACTTTGTTTTAAACCATACCTCATCGTTTTTTGGTGTCTGCCTCTGTGTGTCTTCTTGAGTCATACAAAACTGTCTTAGATTGGATCAGACCATCAAACTACCAAAGACAGCATTGTGTTCTCAGATGGGCCACAGCTCTCCAGAATCTCTGGCGGAGGTCTTTCACATCACCTACTAGTTGACCCTTTGAACTGGAGATGGTGGCGTCCGTGGGGCTTGAACTTGGGACCTTCTGCATGCCAAACAGATGCTCTACCACTGAACCATGGCCCCTCCCTATTAGTCCTGAAAGCTTAGTGGCTCTCATGAATCCAGAGTAGTTTAGTTCACACCTCGTAGGAATTGTAGTTTATTCTCTCCCTCATGGTGGGGTGACAGAACAACTCAAACCCTCGCTGTCTCTAAATGGGGCTAGAAATCTCCAACAGAGAATTCTCAGCCGCATTCCCCAATGAACATTGCTGCTGTGTATGTCAGCATGCATGCAATCAGGGGCTCATTCCTCCACTCCAATTTACTTTAGACAAAGGTCCCTGTTCTTTAGAAAACTTTAAAAATGTGTTAGTCTTTAAGGTGGCACAAGGCTTCTGTTAAAAAGCCGGTTCTAGGTTTTGGTGGACCACAGGTAGAAGGTGCACAGGGGTCCCCTTCCCACTCCCCTCCGTTTGCCACTTCAGTGGGCTGTGGCTCAGTAGCAGAGCATCTGCCTGGCATGCCAAAGGTCTCAGGTTCAATCCCCGGTATCTTCAGTTAAAAGGTCTGGCAGTAGGTGATGTGAAGGACCTCTGCCTGAGACCTTGGAGAGCTGCTGCCAGTCCAAGTAGACAATACTGACTTTGATGGACCAAGGGGAGGGCTTCCCAAAGGTGAGTGTACTAGCTTGCAGGCTACAAGTCTCAAGTGCCAGAAGTCAGACAAGGCAAGGCCATTCAGTCCAGGATCAGGGGTCCAGAAGTCAGGCAAGGCAGAGTCATTCAGTCCAAGGTCAAGGGTCCAGAAGTCAGGCAAGGCAGAGTCATTCAGTCCAAGGTCAAGGGTCCAGAAGTCAGGCAAGGCATTCAGTCCAAGGTCAAGGGTCCAGAAGTCAGGCAAGGCAGAGTCATTGTCCAAGGTCAAGGGTCCAGAAGTCAGGCAAGGCAGAGTCATTCAGTCAAAGGTCAAGGGTCCAGAAGTCAAGCAAGGCAGAGTCATTCAGTCCAAGGTCAGGGGTCCAGAAGTCAGGCAAGGCAGAGTCATTCAGTCCAAGGTCAGGGGTCCAGAAGTCAAGCAAGGCAGAGTCATTCAGTCAAAGGTCAGGGGTCCAGATGTCAAGCAAGGCAGAGTCATTCAGTCCAAGGTCAAGGGTCCAGAAGTCAGGCAAGGCAGTGTTGTGTCCACACCTAACAGCCTATCTTGGCTGGTTTTTATAGCCCCATGCCTAAGGATCATGCTTGCAGCCTGCTGCTCAGAAGCAATCCTGCAACTACTCATCTTTGTTATCAGCAAGAAGCTGGCGTTGAACCAGAAGGTGTGCACTTTGCCATCTTGTCTGTAGCTCTGTTCTCAGCCTCCATCTGTGGTGCTCTAAGGGTGTAGGTATTGGTGGGCTGGGAACGACAACTGAGGTTCACCTGCTGAATCAGGGCTGGAGGGTGTCAGTGGCTCTGCACCAGCTGTTGGCTGTGAATCCTGACAAGCCTGTAGCTCATTTTCCTGCTGGTCAGCTTCACCTGTTAACTCAAGGCTAGCTACACAGGGCTCCCCTCCTCCTGAGGAGTCCTCACTATTGCTGAACCCTGGCTGACCCACGACAGTGAGGTGCCACCACTGAAAGATAACTGACACTGATATCCACCCTCCTCACCTTTGCATGCAAGGGCACAGAGGATCAGTCTGCAGTAGAGGGTCTTAGTTGGTGGACTGGACAATACAGAGGGTGGCAGTCGAGGTATCCTGGCCCCAAGCCATTTATTTGTTTTATTTACTTCATGTACAACCCACTTTTCTCCCCAACGGGGAACCAAAGTAGATGACAACGTTGCCCCCTTCTCCATTTTATCCTCACAACAACTCTGAGAGTTAGGTTAGGCTGAGAGTGTGACTGGCCCAAGGTCACCCAGCAAGCTTCCATGGCAGAGTGGGGATTCCAGCCTGGTTCTCCCAGATCCTAATCCAACCATCTAACCACCACACCATGCTGGCTCTCATTCAGGGCTTTAAAGGTAGGAACCAGCACTTTGAATTGTGCCAAGAAAGAGATGGGCAGCCAGGGCAGATCTTTCAGCACAACACTGATATGATCCCTGCATCCAGCCTGCTATGATAACTTGGCCTTTGGGCAGTTTTCAAAGGCAGCTCCAATGTAAAGCGCATTATGGTATTTAATCTGGGTGTGATCCCAGCATGGATCACTCTGACCAAATCACACTTTTTGAGGTAACTTGACAATCAACCAGCCAGTTTAAAAGGGAAAAAAAATATTTACGTAGAGAACTGCTTGAGGCAACTTGCAAGTAAAAAACCCATAAAATTATTAAAAACCCATGAAATCATTAAAAATCATACAAGCTACATGAATGATCACTATTAAAAGTAAGCCAGAGGCATGCATTAATAACTTTAAAAACCTTGAATTCTGCAGTGCAAATGCAACAGGATCTAGATTTCCTCATGGAAATGTCACAAACCAAGCCTTTTAATCCTATATTCACTACCCTCTCCTTTTCTTTCTCTGTGCCTAAAAATTTCGCTCACCGAGAATTCACTTTGCTGCCATCTGATGAAGGGGGCTGAAGCCCACATGAGCTTATATGAGTTCTTCGAGTGCCATGGAGTTCTTCTTTTCCTTCCCAGATCTCGCCCAATAGCAAAGGTGTGTGGAACCTGGAGTCTCATGCCAACCCCAGAACACCTGACATTTGTACTGATTAAGCCAACAACCTCAAGGAGAACATACAAACCAATAACGAACATTCAAGCTAACACTTATTTATTTTTTTGTTCGCTCAGCTTGTTATCATTAAGCTGCAATTGTTTTAAACCTCAGACATTATTAAGCTGGGAGAGAGGTTACTTCTTTCGGCGTGGGTACCATGACACCAATACCTGAAGGCAGGGGGTCTGCAGCCTATGACTCCAAAGCCAAATGTGGCTCAGTAGGGAACCAAATATGAGTTTTTAAAAAATGAAATTGTTAAGGTATATTGGAAGGTTAGGTGGGTAACTGGAATAATCAATAAGTAGAGGAGGGGCCATGACTCAGGGGCAGAGTATCTGCTTGGCATACAGAACGTCCCAGTTTCAATCCCTGACATCTCCAGTTGAAAGGATCATATAGCAGGTGATGTGAAATGCCTCAGCCTGAGACCCTGGAGACCTGCTGATAGTCTGAGTGGCCAATACTGACCTTGATGGAATGATGGTTTGAGTCAGTATAAGACAGCTTCATGTGTGTAGCAGTGTTTGTGGACAAGATCTTGGGGTACAGGTGAACCGTAAGTTAAATATGAGCAGCCAGTGTAATGCAGCTACCAAAAAAAGGCTAATACGATCTCGGGGTGTATCGACAGAGGGATAACATCTAAATTGCAAGATGTCATCGTCCTGCGTTGGTCAGGCAACACCTGGAGTATTGTGTGCAGTTCTGGAGGCCTCACTTTAAAAAGGATGTGGACAGAATGGAGCGTATGCAGAGGAGAAAGATGAGGATGATCAGGGGCCTGGAAACCAAGCCCTATGAGGAAAGGCTGAGGGACTTGGGAACGTTCAGTCTGGAGAAGAGGAGGTTGAGGGGGGACATAATTGCTTGAAGTACTTGAAGGGCTTTCACTCAGAGGAGGGCAGGGAGCTGTTCCTGTTGGCAGCAGAGAATAAGACTCGCACTCATGGGTTTAAATTAAGGGTGGAATGGTACCAGCTGGATATTAGGGGAAACTTTCTTACAGTCAGAGTTGTGCAACACTGGAATCAGCTGTCTATGGAGGTGGTGAGCTCCCCCTCCCTGGCAGTCTTTAAGCAGCAGTTGGACAAACACTTGTCAGGGATACTCTAGGCTAGGGTTGCCAGGTGTATCTTCGCCAGGAGCGGGGGGCTCCTGGTCGGCGTCTTGTGCGTGTGCTTGTCACCTGGAAGTGACAGGAGGACACCAGGCACGCTGGGGGTGGGGCCACTGCCATACAAGGGAAAACCATAGTTTTCCCTTGTATGGCTGTGGCCCCACCCCCAGCGTGCCCGGCGTGCCCGCATCACTTCCGGGTGACGCGCACGTCGGGGTGGAGTTCCCCCCGGGGCCCGATCTGGTGGCGCTGGGGAACGGGCCTCTGGGGCGGGGGTTTCCCTGCCCCCCGGGGGGGACTTGGGATCCCTACTCTAGCCTGATCCTGCACTGAACAGGGGCTTGGACTAGATGGCCTGTATGGCCCCCTCCATCTCTGTGATTCTATGATTCTATGTGTAACCACTCTTTGAAGGGACTCACGGGCAATGATTCTGATGGGAGTGAAGAGCTTCTTAGAGACGCTTTACAGACAGGGGAATGATAGAAGCAAACCATTTCCAGTAATGCAAGCGCAAACCATGCACAGCTTTATGCCAGAGCACTGAGACAATTGTGCAAGGCACTGCGATGTGTATTTATTACTCATTGTGAAACCCCCTAATAAAGGACTTGCAACAACCAGCATTTGGCCGCAGGAATGTATGGATTAATAACCAACATGTCAATTAGTCAACGTGTCACATTGCAAAGTTTCGGGGTAGTGGCCTAAGTAGACCAGACTAGCCTGAGCTTGTCAGAGCTTGGGAGGTAAATAGGATAAGCCATGGTACTTGGATGGGAAACCACTAACTCAGTCCAGAGTTGCTAGTGCAGAGGAAGGCAAAGAAACCACCTCTGCTCATCTCTTGCCTTGAAAACACCACGGTCCTGGAGTGGCCACAAGTAATTCCGAGTGACCTCATCATGTTGGGAACATTGAACAGTGACGTCCCTGTTTAGGGGCGGGGTTCCCCCACCAGCCAGCTGGTCCACACAGGGCCGGATTTAGACTTGCTGAGGCCCTAAGATATACAAAACACAGAGGTCCCCTACTGTTTTAAATTACATCAGCTGGTCTCAGAAACATTTAAAATATATACGCCTTCTGCATGCCAAGGAGGAGGATTTATACCCCGCCGTCCACTACCCAAAGGAGTCTCGGAGTGGCTTACAATCACCTTCCCTTCCTCTTCCCACAACAGACACCCTGTGAGCAATGTTCCCTCTAAGCTGTGGAGTCTTGTGAGCCAAAATTCTACTTTGTGAGCTGCTGGCATTAAAGTTGTGAGTGAGTGATTTGGCTGCTGCATAAATTAATTTGCTCTGGATCCATCCTTCCTGAACGAAGACAAAAATGTGTGAGCCGGAGGCTAAGAAACTGTGAGCTAGTTCACACTAACTCAGCTTAGAGGGAACACTGCCTGTGAGGTAGGTGGGGCTGAGAGAGCTCTGAGAGAGCTGAGAGTGACCCAAGGTCACCCACTTGGCTTTATGTGGAGGAGTGGGGAATCAAACCTGGTTATCCAGTGGAAAAGGGCAAGAGTCCAATAGCACCTTAAAGACTATCAAACTATGTGGCAGCCAGTGTTCCCTCTACGCTGAGTTAGTGTGAGCTAGCTCACAGTTTTTTAGCCTCCGGCTCACATTTTTGTCCTGACTCAGGAAGGATGGCTCCAGAGCAAACTAATTTATGCAGTAGCCAAATGGCTCGCTCACAACTTTAATGCCAGTCGCTCACCAAGTAGAATTTTTGCTCACAAGACTCCACAGCTTAGAGGGAACATTGGTGGCAGCTGGGTATGAGCTTTCCTGCTCTCTTCTTCAGACTGACTAACACGGCTACCCATCTTGAGCCGGTTATCCAGATTAGAGTCCACCGCTCTCAACCACTACACCAAGCGCAGATGCTCTACCACGGAGGCCCAGCTCCAGGTTAGAGCACGCTCCTGAAATGCTTTAAACACCACGTTATGTAAGGCTCATTGTAATGCACTGAATACGTAAGGTGCATTCTAACACACCAAACAGGCAATGGTTTGCTTCACCGGCAGAGTGGCACCTGTGTAAAAACAGTACTTAAGAATGCCAACAGCAGGGGGTGTGCAAGGACTACACAACTGAACAGCAGCTCTGTAGGCAGTCACTTCCGCTCGAACACTCCAGCCTGGCTTGTGACTTCAAAGATGTGAAATTAGGAACTATCAAGAGTTCATGTTTCCCTGAACGTGGGGTTAGGGAGATTTCATCGATTGCCTAGGGCATCAAGAGCAGAAAGTGATTTATTTATTTATTTTGCTGTTTAATTGCCTCCGAAATTTCCACAAACACTCTGCTGAAAGATTTTGCCCAAAGCTGTCATCCTAAACTGAAACAGTGTTGCCTTCCTTCTTTGAGAAGAACCGGTTGAAGAGGAAGTAGGATTTAGAGCTAAGTGCCACACGCAGAAGAAGGAGATAACAGAATGCTTTCGCAGTACAATGGCACCTCTTCAGAATGCAGGTGGAGGATCACATTTTGGGATGCTCCCCTCTATTAAAAACTCCCTGCAGCTAGAAGAGGAGCAGAGCAAGGAGAGAGAATGGGTAGGACTGTTATCCCTGCTGTGCTATTTTTCTCGTTGCACGGGGGTTTCTCTTAATGTGAAGGAACCCCCAAAGCTGGAATCCACTAGCGACAAGCCCCATCCTCATGATACAATGAACACACATACATCCTGCATGTATACGCATCTGCATCTGCTTGGAGGCAGGAGTGCAACGTGTGTCCACTTTGCAAATGAAACCAGGGATCAGTTCCCAGATAAATGTGGGGTTTCAGTCACACGCAGGGCTATTTTGGGGCAGGAACGCACAGGAACGGAGTTCCGGCTGGTTCCCAAGTTGGCCACGTCCAGCAGGAACTCATTAGCATAATGGGCCACACCCAACAGCGGAAACTCATTAGGATTGGCTACAATTAGGGATGTGTGGCCTAACATGCAAAAAGCCCTGGGTTTAGACAACAAACAAGGTAAAGAGAATAAGAAGCAAAAGATGGGTGTGGCTGGATGACCACACTTCTGGTAACATGGGGGTGTGGCCTAATATGCGAATGAGCTGTGCTGTCAGGGGTGTGGCCTAATATGCTAATGAGTTCTTGCTGGGCTTTTTCTACAAAAAAAGCCCTGGTCACACGTACAGCTGTGCCTGGGTTGAATGTAACATGAGAATTACTCAATGCATGTATAATGAAGACTCACGTGTACACTGTACACCAATTATACATGCGTTCGCTGTAACTTGTGAACAGGGCTGTTCACAAGTTACAGTTTAAGTTGGTGTGGGCCAGATAGGAGGGGACTATCAAACCTGAGGTAGGCCTTGGCCTAGTCTCCTCCTCATTCCCCCCCCCTCCTGTCTCCAACCAGCAGTCAGAGGGCAGCTCCCTAGAGAGGACAGGAAGTCCATCAAGGCTGTGAGGAGATCTGCCCCAGAATGCTGCAGGAGGGAGAGGGACTTCCTGGGCGGGAAGGGCTGTTTTATATAGTGGAGCTTTTGGGCGGGAAGCCAGTCTGTGAGAATTGAGGTCGGTCTGCCTGAAGTCTGGAGCCAGTCAGGCTGTCGGCTGGAGTCTGCAGGAGACAGAGGCCATGTTGAGAGTTGTGCTAATCTTCCTCCAATGAAAACAAGTCATGTGCCTGCCCTGCAGACCATCTAGACAGGGTATGTGTAGTGAAGGGAGAGATGGAGCGATTTATTATCCACCTTTGTTTTGATTCTTCAGTTCACTGTTAATATGCCTGAATATAGTTGAGTGATTTCAAAATAAATTATTTTACTGTTGACCCTGAGAAGTCCCTCCGTACCGCATAGTTCCCCCAGCCGCTTGGACATGCTAAGAGTGGGTTGGGGACTCCCTGAGGAGGAAAACAAGGGCAAAACGGTCAGTTGCCAACTCTCCAGGGGAGCCCCAAAGATTGCCAGGAAGCCCCGAGGTGGGTTCCTAGCGACAGCAGAGGGAGGTTAGGAGGCTGTCCCGCCTAACTGGAGCCCAAGACAGGGACAGTGGTGGCAGCAATACCCGGAGGCAGTGGTGAAAAACTGCCCCTTCAGGTGCCAGGTCAGGCAAAGGAGGGGTGGGCAGAGCGGGGTCTGCCAGTGGACGCGGGCCCGTTCCGCCACAGCCTGTCTAAAGAATTTGCCCACCAAACATACATACACAAATCAGCCTTTAAGAGCCCTGGCTAGCAACATAAAAGACAATGCCACTGAGCCATCCCAACCAAGAGGGTCATTTGTTACCAAGGTAATGCATGAGAAAGAGAAAGAAAGAGATGGGAACTCTTGCAGGGCAGCAGGGAAACCTGAACCACTGAGATGTTTCACATGTCAAGGGTGTGGCCAGAAAGCTTCCATCTGTCCATCAAGGCAGGACAAAGGCAATAAAGGGAGCTCTAACTCTGTGAAGCAGGAATTTACCAAACACAGAAACTTCACAGCCACTCTAAAGGAGAGCAAAAATGATTCTGTCATGGACAGTGGAGCCTCCTCACATCTATTGAATAATAAAGACCTGTTCATTGATTTGCAAAAACTGCAAAGCCCAGTAGCTGTATACCTTGGAAATAAAAGTGAAGGCTTATTTTACAGGGAAAATCTTGTTGAAGCCAGCAGATGGCGCTCATCATGAATTTATGTTAAAGGATGCATCGTTGGTTGAAGAATTCAGCAGTTCACTGATCTTGATTGCCATACTTGATGCAGATAATTTTGAAGTGAATTTTAAAAATGGGAGATGCATAATTTGGAAAATGGACAAACATGTCTAATTACAAACAAAGTTAATGGACTTTACAGTGTGAAAAATTAAAGTGATGCTTTAATATCAGATTGTGAAGCTGAATATTATTTGGATGCTCATGTGCTTATGCCAGATGAGATGGACCAAAGTCAATCTCACAGAATCCTGTTAACATGACAAATGCATTTACCTTTGGCATTGTCACCTAGGACATGCAAATTCACCAGCCATTAAAGAAATGGAAAGGAGAGAATTAACAAATGGAATTGATCTTGTGGAATGCAACCCAAGCTAACTGTACCTGTTGCATCTTAGCTAAGAGTACAAGAAGATCCTTTCCAAAGCAGGTTGAATGCAGGTCCAAGGAACCACTTCAGCTCATTCGCTCACACATGGTTGGGCCCTTGCAGACACCCACAACTGAGGGGTACAGATACTTTGTTTCCTTCTTGGATGATTTTTCAAGATATGCTGTAATATTTTTGCTCATTGACCATACACAAGTCTTGGACAGACTTAAGGACTATGTAGCAATGGTGAGCAACAAGTTTGGCAAGAAACCCAAAGTATTGAGAACAGATAATGGGGGAGAATACACAGCAAGTGCAACTCAACAGTTCCTCAGAAAACAAGGAATTGAGCACCAGAGAACAGCACCATACAGTCCTAAATAGAACAGAGTGGCAGAAAGAAAGAACGGAATCCTCACTGAAATGGTAAGAAGTGTGCTTACTGATGCACATCTACCAGACAAATTTTGGGGTGAAGCCCTTATGACAGCCGTGTACATACAAAATAGCCTTTTTAGACTTCCGGTTTATGGCGGCGCACTAGCAGACTCACCTCCTGGATCTCCCGAGGGTTAAGCTGCGCTCCAGCTGAAGAAGGGGGTGCGCAGGCTCGCAGCCCCCCCCCCCGGGGCCCGGGGAAGGGACCCTGGCCACGGAACTTCAAAGAGGTCGCCTCTTCGACGGCGGATTGCCGGAGAATTGAGGCGCCTCTCTGTTCCAACGGTTCTCCGTGCTGTGAGACCAAATGGACTTAGTGACGCTGACTGGGACAAGCGCAGGAGATCACGCGGCGGAAACAAAATGAAAGTGAGGTCGAAGGACCGATTATGAACATGAGTCAATTCCAAAGCGTTTAAAGAGAAAAAGATAGCTCCCCACCCCACCGATTGGGGGGGGGAACTAGTGAGGGAGGGACGCCTCCTATGCGCACAAACTTTTGAGCGAATGAGGGGGGGAATGGAAGAAAACGCGAGGGAAACTGCCTAGAAGTACTTACCAAAGCGAGTCCAAGCAGTCAAGCGCACATTTAGAGACTTTTAAAAAGTTCACAAAAGTAAACAATCAATAAAGATGGCTTGTGAAGTACCTGAAAGGTACTAAAGACTTCAAACTTAAACTACCAACCAGTGGTGATCCTCAGTTGGTGGCATATATAGACTGACTTTGGAGGAGATCTAACAAACAGAAAATCCACCAGTAGAAACATAATTCTTCTTTGGAGAAGGAGCCATAAGTTGGATGAGTAAGAAGGAAGACATAGTAACAGCTACAGCTGAAGCTGAATATGTGTCAGCTGTACAAGGTTGTTGAGAGTTCCAGTGGCCATACCATCTGCTGACACACCTGGGAACAGATGTACCAAAGCCCACACTAATGTATGAAGACAATCAAAGCTGCATTCAAATGTCCAAACAAGAAGGCGTGAACATGCGCACCAAGCACATTGACATGACGTACCACCTGGTGAGAGAACTGCAAAAAAAAAAAAGACATAATCAAGCTAACTTACTGCCCAACAAAAGAGATGATTGCAGATGCTCTTAAAAAGCCACTTCTTAATGCTTTGAGGCTCTAAGGGTGCGTTCAGACGGTGTGCTGAGAGCGGTTTAAACTGGTCCGGTTCTGACGCAATTATTTTTACTCTGGACAATTGCGATCACACGGGAGTGTGTGTCGGTGTGTGTGTGTTTTTCCCCCTCAGTTTGTGCATGCGCATAACTGTTCATCCAACAAACCAACAGCTGCCAATGTCGTCACCATGTGTGTTTTTGTCCTCGTTACTGTGAAGGCTTCAAAGTGCCGTGTGTGCATATAGGATCTTGCCCCCTCATTAACTATACCCCCCCCTTGGTATATTTAATTCTAAACTGGGCCATGGAGTGTGGCATTAAGGCTGAGCTGCCGGGGCTCCCCAAATTAACCAAGCTGCCCCTGGGTTTGGTCCCAGAAACTCTTTGAGTCACACACACACACACACACACACACACACAAGCAAAATAGAGCTTTATTGAAAAAACTAAAGAAAAATGTTTAAAAACAAAGCATATAGTTCAGTGGCAGTCAATGCACGGATAAAACATCCAACTATGGCTAATTATGACGTCCAATTATGGCCTCCCTTGCAGAAAAGCCACCCAACTACATCTGCCAACGTGAGTGTAGGTGTCACTAGTTTGTGGCGACTCCAGTTTACCATTTATCCAGCTGCTGGGCTCAGGGCCGGCCCGTCATAGACAATTTTTAGCCAGTGGCCTAGAGTGGCCCCTTAAGAGGGAGTGCCCCCTGGCCTGCTGCCCCACCTTCACCTAAACAGAGAGATGCTCTCCCCCCGGGCATTACCCTGTGGCAGAGGCCGGCTCTAACCCTTCCTGGATCGCCCTGCAAGCCATTCTGCACCGCACCGCGGGGTAAGTCAGCCCAAACCTCTCCGGGGCCAAAGCACGGCCACGATCCTGCCCTCCTCCAGCCAGCAATTGGGGGCCACCAGCGCGCACCCCCTTTCATCCGCCCTTTGCCTCCTTGGCCCCCCTTTCCCTGATTAGCAAACCAAGCGTCACGGAACTTTTAAGCTTCCTCCTGCCACCGCTGCTGCAAGAAGCGCTCCTCGGTGCCTGTTTACTCGGAAGGAGTGAGCCCCACTGACGTCAATGGGACTGGCTCCAAAGGTGAAGCAGCATGCCCGGAATAGTGCAGCAGGTTGGATTTTTATTTGGGGTGGTGGTCGAAGTTTGCAGCCTGCCTTGGAGTGGGGGCCAGGGACCCTGGTGAGCCACACTCTCTGGAGCAGAAAAGAGTCTGGGAAGGACCCCCTACCGGCAAAGCAAGGCGGAGGCTGGGAGTTTGCAACACTCTGCAAGGAACTGCAATTGCCGCCACCGGGCATGCAAAGACGCGTGCGCGGGGGGGGGTCCCATGGCCACTAGCGGGGGCGCTTTGCAATCGCACGGGTGCACTGGGGGGGTGCGCCAGAAGGTGGCCTCACCTAGTGTGCAAAAAAACCTGGAGCTGGCCTTGGGCCATCAAGCAAATACATGTCGCCATCTTTTAATTGTAATCTTAATTGTTCTTAAGTAATTCCTGTAATAATTTGTTTTTTATGTTTTATCACTTTGACATTATGCTTGTGGGAAGGGCGGGATACATATTAAAGAAATAAAAGAAATGCATAAATAAACCGAGAAGGCTAACTAGCTACCTTTTATTATTTATTTATTTAGACTTTTAGACCGCCCTTCCCTGCAGGGTCCTGGGGTCCTAATACAACACAGATAGTTCTGGAAGTGAAGAGCCCTTGAGCATCATACAGGTGTCTTCTTGGCAGCACGGAAAGGGTAAGGCGAAGGATAGCCCTTCTTCTCACTAATTACTTTCATAGAATACTGCAGGCCAAAACTCCTGTCCTCCTCAACCAATCACTGGACACTGTCCATGGAGTCTTCCAGGTGAGAGCGAATCCGCCCTCCCATACCAGATCCAAGTGAACCTGATTAACAGGCCGGGATTGTCCACCTTTCCAAATGTCTACTAGTGTGGGGGAGGCTGGCACCTGCAATAAACCAAGGAACTGTGTAGAACAGTGGAGTTAATTCAGCTTCAGCTGCAGCAGACTAGAAGATTCCCTCAAGATGGTCTCTGTCTTGACATGTGGATTTTAAAAAAACTCACCATGGGGCAAAGGGCAGGTAGTGGGAGAAAATATTATTTAAAAAAAACACCATGGTGATTAGAAAAATCCCAAACTCACAGGAAGTGACATCTACATCTTTAAGAAAAGCAGACCACTGAGATCACATGAGACGACATTGTGAGGTCTTGGTGGCCATTTTGGGGGTTGCCGGACAACCAGCGAGCAACAGTGGTGGGGATTTGTGTCACTGTATGAACAAGGGAATAAGACAGATGGGATCCGCCAAAGACAGGAGAGAGGGAAGGTAAAACTAGAGGGAGGAAAGAGCAGAAAAGATTAAAAGGGACAACTGAAGATGGGGGGAGGACAGAAAACAGTGGGCGAGTGGGCACAGAAGCGGCCACGGGGGAAAACAGGACAAGGCAAGGAGGCGGGTTGGGTGGGTGAGAGAGAAGGAAAGGGATGAGGCTGCAGGCACTGGCAGGGAGGCAGAGAGAGAGAAAGGAATCGTGAGACTCCCCCTACAAGCCCTGGCAGATCCCCCACTTAAAGTCTGCATAAAACCGACACATGTGGAGATATGGAGTTTTCTGTGACCCTGTCAGTGTCCTTCTCTTCCTCCCACAAGATCTTCATTATTTATTTATTTTTCAGATTTTTACCCCGCCCTCGCGGCCAGAGCCGGCTCAAGGCGGCTTACATAAAAGCAGATTGGTCACTATGGGGAGGCACTTCATTTTTGTTTTGGGCTTCGAGGCTGTAGTCTCTCAGTGCCTGCCGGAGTGGCATTCCCTCCTAACAGAAAGCAACAGAGGCTGGTTGCTGAAGCTGTTACGAGTCAGAATGACACAGGAGGTGCCTCGCTGCATCAGACCAGGGGTCCATCTAGCCCAGCTCCCTGACTCCCACAGTGTCCAACCAGCTGCCCCGGAGGGGCAACGAACAGGGCTCAGAGGCCTCCCCCGGTAGGTGTTGCATCCCCGCACCAGGGAACACAAGAAACTGTCTCATACCAAGTCAGACCATTGGTTTATCAAGGTCAGGACTGTCTACTCTAAGTAACAGTGGCTCCAGGGTGCCTGGCACAGGTCTTTCACATCACCGGCTTCCTGATCTTTTCCCCTGTGGATGCCAGGGACTGAACCCGGGACGTGCACGCACAGCAGACCCACGACCACTGAGCTGTGGCTTCATGTGAATGTGGCTTCATGTTCACAGATGAAGTCACAGTTTTATTACGCAGGATGAAGCGAAGAACTGCTTCCTGTTGCTGAGCAGCATCCCTGCCCTCTTGTTGACTGACTTCTGCCCCTGATCTTTTGCCCACCAGCTTCCGCCTTGAGCTGGCTACAGGAAAGGGCAGAGGAGGGCGCTGAAGGCAGGATAGAGCAGTCTACTCACCAAGCCTCACCCCAAAAGAGTGAGTCCTTCCTCTCTCCCCCCCCCTTTTGTTTGCTTTGTTCTGAGGCTGGTCCAGACTGGTGGTGGAAAGTGCCCTCAAGTCACAGCCGATTTAGAGACGTTCAGAGGTGGTTTAGCTATTCTTGCCTGGCTCCTTAGAGGTCTCCCATCCAAGAAGTTGCTACTGTCAAACCTGCTTAGCTTCTGAGATCTGAGAGCCATCCGCCTGGGCTATCCAGGTCAGGGAAGGTCCAGACTCCTTGGCAGGCTGAAGATCTGGCCAAGTAGTGATCATTCCAGGTGTGGCCTGGTTCGTCTGGAGCAACAAACTAAAACTGAAGTCCAGGGATATCTGAAAGACTAACAAAACGTATTCCAGAATCAGGTCTCCTGAGTAGGAGGCTGGCTTTATCCAGTGCCCTGGGGGCCTGAATTCACGATGCAGATCTGTCCCTATCACAAGCCGTCCTTGTAATAGAGGAATACTTCAGTTTATCTGATGGAATGAGTTCTGCCTCAGGGAGCCAGCGTGGTGTAGTGGTTAAGAACAGCGGACCCTAGTTTGGAAACCTGGGTTCAGTTCTGCCCTCCTCTGGCCCGTAGCTATGGTGGGGCGACTGGGGGCTCTGCCCCCTCCCTTAAAGGGCCAGCCCCCTTCCTTAAAGGCCCTCGCTACTTCCCAAAAGCATTTAAAGGTATCCTTTAAATGTTTTTGAGAAGAAGTGGGGGTGGGGTGCATGCACTGTCCCTCCCCTCCTGCAAGATTTAAAGGGCCCTCCAAGCCGATCAGCGGGCCACATGCTCCCCGTAGATCGCTGAAGGGCCCTTTAAATCTCGCAGAAGGGTAGGGAGAGGGACACATTCCACCCCCCTTCATTATGGCCCCACAAACTCCAGTAGAAATTTTTTTGCCCCACAAGCAGCAAAATCCTGGCTACGGGCCTGGCCCTCCTCCACATGGCGCCACCTGGGTGACCTTGGGTCAGTCACAGCTCTTCCAGAGCTCTCTCAGTCCCCAAATAAATCCAGCTCGCCGCCACTAAAAAGAGCTCGAACTTACAGTTTGGGATAATCTTAGGATATGTTGTCGAAGGCCAAGAGCACGGCCAATCTACAACAACTAATTATTTTTATTATTTTTATTTAGTTGTGCCTCAGTCAACTCTCATCGGGGAACACTCTTCGTTAGGCGTTTAACTCTTGCTTTTTTGATTTTGGGAGGGGCAGGCCGGGGAAAGGACCGGCGCTAGGACCCCGCGGCCCCGGCCGAGGCAGCTGTCCGGGGAGTGTCTGGCAACCAGGAACTGGCGGGTTGCCTCGCCAGGGCGGTCTGCCGGTCTTGTTGCTAAAGCGCCCGCGGACGGGGCGGCGGGACCGGCGGGCGTCTTGCGGCTGAACCGGCTTTTCAGGGCGCCGCCTGGCGATTTGGCAATGGGTCTGGTTGGAAGGCCTGGATGATCCCGGGAGAGAGCCACATCTGACTGGGAGGGAGGATGCGGTGAAGGCGGCGGAGCCACGTGGGCAGCAGGCGGCTCCCCCCCCCCCCCGAAGAAAGAAGTCGAGACGGCGAGCCTACCTCGCAGGGAGAGGAAGATGGACGTGGAGGTCGCCGCCAGCCAGGCCGAGGAGAAGGGCGACCCGAGCCCGCCCGGCGGCTTCCAGGTCTACAAGAGGCGCTGGCTGGTGCTGGGCGTCGTCTGCCTGCTCAATTGCTCCAATGCCACGGTAGGTGAGGACGCGCGGGGGATGGTTTCCCTCCCAGCCTCCCTGACCTCGCCAGGGTGGCGCGGCCGGCCGGTTGTCGCTTCTGCTGCTGCCCCCTTCCATTCCGCCTCCGGGATAGCCCTCGACCCCTTGAAGCCCACGGGCTTGCGCGGGAGTCACTCTGCATAGGATCGCGCGCGGAAACCGATTTCTTTCCCTTTTGGTCCCGCGCCGTGCGAGTTGCTGGGAAGGAAAAGAAAGCAGAAGTCCGGCGGCCTCTTGAAGAAGGAAGCCGCGAGACGCCCGAAAGGACAACAGGCCTTCTGGTGGACTTACTCGTAGGCTGCAGCCTCAGGGCACCATCCGAAGCACCTGAATGGGCAGCGCAGCCCTTTGCCGAGCCAGTGCGGCGTAGTGGGCAGAGGAGCCCAGAGTCTCAGATTCAGATCCCCCACCGTGCCATAAAGTTCACTGCGTGACCTTGATCCATCCCCCCCCCTCAGCCTAATCTACCCCACAGGGTTGTTGTGAAGATAAAACGGAGGTGATGGTGCAGTAGTGCGAGTGTCCAACTCCAATACAAGAACTTAGGCAGATCAAGAGAAGGGAGGGCAAGGAAAGGTTGCATCAGTACTTAGTTCTCCTGACCCTTTCTTACACCGCCAGGGAACTGCTAGTCTCCACTTTGGGGTCAAGAAGCAATTTTCTCCAGGCCAGTTTGGCCAGGGATCCTGGAGGGTTGTGGGGTTGCCATCTTCTGGGCATGGAGCAGGGGGTCACTGGGGGTGTGAGGGAGAAGTATTTGTGAATGTCCTGCTTTGTGCAGAGGGTTGGACTAGATGACCCTGGAGGTCCCTTCCAAGTCTGTGATTCTAAGGGGTGTCAGGTTCAAGCCCTGCACTGTGCCATAAAGCTCACTGAGTGATCTTAATCCATCCCTTTTTGTCTCAGACTAATCTGTTGTGAAGATAAAACAGAGGAGATGGTGCCATAGAGTGTCTGATGCAGGGGGTGTCAGGTTCAAATCCTACACTGCGCCACAAAGCTCACTGGGCAACCATGGTCCATTCTGTCACTTTCAGCCCTACGCACCTCACAAGGTTGTTGTGGGGATAAAATAAAGGGAGACCCACGTAGGCCGAACCTGAGCTCGAGAGGAAGGGTAGGATAAAAATGAAAATTTTAAAGTAACAGGCCAGTCAGTTCAACCAGATTCACTCCCAGGTAGCCACTGAGTTGTAGCTTCAGTCTGAGACCAGGCTCAGCTCTTGGGATCTAGCTTCAGTGGGCATGCATCAGGGTCCTCTGAACAGGTGCAGAGTGCTTCTTCCTGATTGTGTCCCAATATAGGGGACACAGTTCAAAGACGAGCCCCCCCTTCTGTTTGCAAATTAACCCTATTTGCTTTTTTTAAAAGAAGCACAGATTTAAAAGAAAAGAAACAGCTTATTCTTTAGTTCTGATTTATGTGTAGAGCGCGGTTAATAGCCAAGCACATTAACAGAAAATCTGAGGCTGTTTACATGTGTGTGTGGCATTTTTTTAAAAAAGCAATGTACTTTTCACAGCCTGGGTGGGGCGCAGGCAGGGAGAAAAGGGGGAAAGAAATGAAATCAGCAGATAGAGGCGCTCAATCAGCCTTTTAAAAAGTGAGTAATTTCCAGTAGTAAAGGAGAAGTACGTTGGCCAAGGGGGTCAGGTGATGTTCGAAGGGAGCATTTTCCCCTTGACAGAAGGCAAAAAAAGCCTGCCGTGCGGCAATTGAGGCTGCTCGAAGCGGGATTTGATGGAAGAGCATAAAACTATGCACGATGGAAACTTTTCTTCTGCTCTCAAGGTATGAGGAAGGGGAAGACTGGCAGTTAAGTTGATTGGCAGAAGTCAGAAGCTGCATCGTCAGCGAATGAATAGCCCTAAACCCCAAGAGGGAGCAGAAAAGGGAGGGGTATACAAAATGAAGCCCCCAAGTCAGGGAAGCTGTGAAATATACACACTCCAAACCAGATCCGAGCAGCAGGTGTATCCAGTTCAAATCCCTACTGAGCCCTGATCTGGTGCTAATCACTTTCTCCCCCCCCCCCCCCAAAGGCATTAAGTCGACTTCAAGGCGCTGCAAGGCTCTGTACAAACCAATCAATCCAGCCTCTCTTCTGGCATTGACACGGCAGAGCTTAGAAGGGCTTGGGAGTGGTGAGTGCCCTCCAGAAAATATTTATTCCGTCCAGGTGTTTCTTTATGTTGTTCATCTTGCTGGGGTGATTCATTCCCAGTACCTGGCGATTGGAAGTGGGTCACGTTATCTTGGCAAGCCATAAATGCTCAACATGATAAAAGTGACGCACAATGACGTCTTCTTGGTTCTGCCTTTATGGCTGCTGTGTCATGCGTCACAGCAGCTGTCTGGCAAACTTTCTGACTTGCCACTATGGATATTGAAGAAGAGAGAATCCAACAAGAAAGAAGCAAAAGGAAAGGGGATGAACGTAGCAGACAAAAATTACTTTGGTCTGGAACGGGTTAATGATCTTGGCTCCAGCTGTCTTGCAGCTGTCCCCCCCCCCAATTCTTAACCTTGCAACTGGGACAAAAATGCTACCACATTTCCTCTTATATCTCTACAATGAAAAGGGCTAAAGCATTTTTTTTTAAATGAAAGCTGGGAATGTAGAAAGGGAGCATGGCATACTTCTGAGGGGGACATTACAACAGGCCGGTGTGCAGCAGTGGACTAGGCCCCCCAGAAATTTATGCCAGAACATATTTGTTGATCTTTAAGGTGTCATAAGTCTGTTTTTGATTTTTGCTTCTCTGGTGTAAATTAGATGCCTGTTGGGGTACAGATAACTTTTACTGTCTTTTTGCTTTGTCTCCCACCCCTTCATAAAGCTCCCTAGACATTGAGGAGGTAGGGATGGACAAACCAACTTGAGCTGAGTTCTTACACTCCCAAGGGTAGCCTTCCTGTCTCTACTGACCAGCAGGAGTGAGGAGAATGTTGCCGACTCTTAGATACCCAGGGACTGGGGCAAGCTGGATGTTCAGCTTACTGTGGAAGTTCCCAGCAGGCCATTGCCTCTGAAGATCTGTTGGGCCTGGAGAAAGCCAAACAATGGGTCTATGGAATAGAATGTTCCATTCTATTCGGGCATTGCTCTCTTCCGTCAGCCCACCATTGTGACTCATTCATCCACAAGGTCTTCAAAAGAGCACAGCCAGATGATTGTTTTTACAAACAGGAAGAGAACATGCAGATTAATATTATTAAGAAGGAATGAATCTTAGAGCCACATCTTGTATATCGAAGAGGTGCAAAAAGTAGGGTGAGCTTTATAAAAAACGGGGACAAGCCGAGCAATGCATGATCAGTGGTTTCAGGAACACTGCAAGATATGCACACATGCATGTCATTCCCATTCAGCAGATACTGGTATGTGCGCGGATGCCTCATTCTTTAGTTGTGGTTCGTGGGTGTCCCAGTCTGGAGCTAAGTCAATATTTCTGCCTGCATTTGACAGTTACTGGAGCACCAGAGGTCAGAGTTCATGGGGTGGGGGAAAAACACCCATTGCCATTTTTTTAAATAATATTTTTTAAAATTTACACACAGAGAACAAATACCAACAACAAAACATAGCATTAACAAAGCCCATTGCCATTTTGGAAGTATAAAAAGAAACCAAGGAATCATTCCAGTTGCCCAAGATAGGCATATTTCTTTTTGGACGAAATGGTTAGCAGCTGTGTCAGTCCCAGAGAAGGAAACACCAAGACGTCACAACACTATCCATGTAACAACTTTGATTAGGACCAACCAGTGACACCTAACTCTGCAAGTTTTCACATTCAGCAGCACTCTTCTCAGGCTGGGTGTTACAGATAAACAGTTTTTTTAAATTGTAACATCAAGCCTAATGAAGAGCTCTGTTGAGTTTGAACGCTTGCACAGTGCTAGGTATCATTTGGTTGGTTGTTATCAAAGGTATATTTTCATTTAAAAAAAAAACATTTTTAGAAGCAGATTCTAGAAATCTTTGCCAAACAACTAGTCATGTTTCATTCAGGTCAAAAACAGTGTGCTGTTTTCCTTCTCTCTACCGTACCCAGTTATTAAACTGATCCCTATCACCCAACAAATTCTATTCATTATCCAAAACATTCTATTTGTTATCCTTATCCTCTCTTGCCCTCCTTATATATAGCCGAACTGCTCAGTTTGGCAATTAAATAGCTAATTAATCTCTCTCTTGCTTGTTGTGTGTGTGTGTTCATTGCAACACAGAGAACAACAATTATGTTCCCATGCTAGAGAAGCAATTCCAGGTTAAAGTTTAAGTCCAGTGGCACCTCTAAGACCAACAAAGTTTAATTCAAGGTCTAAGCTTTCCTATGCAAGCACACCTTTAGATACAGAGGACACAATCTCTTCTTGAAGAGGGACTGTGGTCTCTACTCTCGACTCCTGTGCATAGCTTGCTGAAACTAGGATCCTACTTTGTAACTTTTACATCATTTAATGTGTCATGTTAATACTTGCGCTTTGCTTCACTCATGTTTTCAGACTTCTGGTTGGTTCTACAGCCCTAGTCTTATTGTACTGTTTATTGAATTTCCCATCCTTTTGATTGACTCACTCTGTGCAATTCACCTTGAGACCAAGTGAGAAAGGCGGACTATAGATAATTTAAGTAATTAAATAGACTACTGACTCGATAGACTGTCCACTAACCAATCATTTATAACCGCTTTAGATTCCCTATAAATATAGAGATTGTCCTCTAAATATAGTAAAACCCTCCCAAAGAACCATTCTTATGGTAACTGTGAAACATCTCCACTGCTTTGCAGACCCTGGCCTCCTCGTATGACCCTGAAAATCAGTTCTGCAAGTAAAATCACCCTCATTTTGGCCACATAGCTTTATCAAGATCATCTTCCTAAAACTTTACCCCTTTCCATACAGAACATTATGTACAGATGCTATATAAACTTTGCACAGGCTCTTAGGTTGTTTCTCCACAGGAACATCACAGTCAGTATGGAGTGGTGGGTAGGTCACCTGTGGTTGTGCATCCCTTTAATGAGGTCAGCTGAAAATGTTGACCACATCCAATAAAAAAAAGCACAGTTCAATAGTTTTTGTTTAGAAGGTGCCGAGTGCCTGCAGCAGCTGTCAGAACAGATAGCTGCTACAGGCACTTTCCTAGGCTTGTCAGCTCCAGGTTAGGGAATACCTGGAGATTTGGGGGATGGAGGCTGAAGAGGGTGGAGTTTGGAGAGGGAACTTCAATAATAATGCCATAGCATTCAGCTTCCACAGTGGCCTTTTTCTCCAGGTGAACTGATCTCTGTCACCTGGCAATCCGTTTCAATAGCAGAAGATCTCTGGCCACCAGCTGGAGGTTGGCAACCCCGAGAGCACCTCTTTCCAGCCCTCAGAATCAGTGTTGCTTTTACCTGTGTTTTTCCTGGCAGGCAGGGACAAGGCAGCAATGGCATTTTTCCCTTAGATGCTCAGAAGGAGCCGTACATTGCTGGCAAGTGAGATGGTAAACGGCAGGTGTGGGAAGGCTGGCTCGCTCTGCAAGTCCTTGTAGCACTTGTGGGAACCAGTAGCAACTACTAGCACACAGGCACTGGAACACATGGAGGCATGTTCGTCATCTGTGGTGCAAACCAGCCCTCATGTATATATGTGCATGTCACGCCGTGGTAATGTGGTTATCTAGTGAAGATTATTAATGCGTGAACCATCATTGTTTACATTACTGGCAGTGCTAGGTTACAAGGCTAACAGCCCAATATTGTTTGTGGATCAGGAAATTTCCAGTGTGACATGCCAAACAACCTTCTTTATTGCCACCTCTTCTCTGGGGTCCTTTGCCCAAGGTCACAGGAAGGGAGAATTCTGACAGAATATGAATATAGAGGCACAGGTGCAGAGATAATGTTTACATGTATAAAGTTAGATTGCGGCTGCAAACTACTTGAGGATTCAAGCTTGATAGATGTGGGCGTGTACTGAGAGGCTCTGTCAGTCTCATCTGTGTGAGGCAGCCTGAACTCTGATTGGCTGTCGCGACTGTCTTGGTCATACACAGAGATTCTAAGAGTGACAGTTATTCAGTTACTCTCTGTCAGTTGGTCTGTCTCTGAGCACAACTGTTGTTAGCTCGCTCTATGTTAATCTGTTATTATATACAAAGTTATTGTTTAATCATTCACCAGTTAATAGTTATATAAACACCATTTGACTTAACCGTATTTGGTGAGTTTATTTTGAGTCTTCCACAAAACTCTTTAACAACAGGTATATACCACATACCTTCAACAAATTCTCCCCCCCCCCCCCAGCATCTTGGATGAGGACGAGTGGAAAGCATCCATTCTGTTTTCAGTCTGCAGGTACCTCAGAAGCCCCTGGGGATGTTCTCAGATAGACCTGGTGATGTATTCTCTACTTGTAATGGACCGGGAAAGAGAGACTGCGTTTCTGACCAATGTCGTCCTCCCGCTTTTGAATTCTGAGAACCAAGGGTCCATCGTTCTCTTTGCTCCAGCAGCCAGCCCAGATGCCTCCGAAAATCCCACAGGCCTGCCCTGTGAAGACAGCAGCCCTCCACTTCTGTCACTTGGTCCCAGTTTCTGACAGGTGCTTTCTCTTCAAGGCTGTAGAGTCCTTCACAGTTTGAAGTCTAACTGGTGGGGGCTGTTGTCATGTGTGAACTATCCAGGATTCCCAGTCTTTATACACTAGCAAGGTCTGCTGAAGCGAGTGAAAGAAGGAGCGATAAATCTGCAGTGATTAGAAGGCAAGATGTTCCATGTTAAAAGCCAAACGGTATTATCAGCATCCTAGAAAAACTGTGGAAGAAGTATGAGAGCCAGCGTTGGTGTCGTGCCATTTTGGACTGGGGCCTGGGAGCGCTGGGTTCAGAGCACCCTTCTGCCATGGAAGCTTGCTGGGTGACCTTGGGCCAGTCATGCTCTCAGCCTGACCTACCTCACAGGGTTGTTGTCAGGATAAAATGAGAGGGGAAGGATATAAACTGCTTTGGGTCCCCACTGGAGAGAAAGGTTTGGTATAAATGAAGTAAATATATGAATTTTTGAAAATCCCCTTGCCAGAGGACAATTATTTTCCTTGAGGTAAAATACTGAAAATATTCCTCTTAACCGGAGCACCAATGACAATGTTTCTCATCCCAAGAACTTCTGAAAGATTCCACGTATCGAGAAGTTAAAAAGAATATAAGCAGCACACAGGAGATGAACCTACAAAAACAATTTGAAGGGGAGGGAGTAAATTTCTTATAAAATGCGATAGAAATGCTGCGCCAACTGACTTCAGTCTAAGCTCACGGATAACACTGGAATCCAAAGAAATCCCTTCACACCGCTCAAACAGGTGAGTTCTGTAGAGGACTGTACATTGGAAGGGACTCTGATGCATATGCCATTGTTTGTGTTGCATTCCATCTCAAAGACGACTTAATTCCTTCACTGCCGCTTTGTTTTGGGAGCTGCCGTGCCGGCTGATGGCTTGCATTCAGTGTCATTGCTTCCCCACTTCTGTGAAAGACTTGCCTGCTTCTGAGGTGCTGTTGTACTTTGCTCTGGGATTATTGTATTCCGAGCGTAATTAGCTTGACAGTCCTTGTCAGCTTGTGGGAGAAGCTCTCTGCGACACTTAAGGCTCTATTAATTTCATTTCCTTTGGCAATTTCAATTTTGGTGTCTATTCGTGACAAGTTGACACAGAGGGGTTTCTGTAGAAGGGAGTATGAAAATAGACCTTGAATAAAAGAACAGACAGACAGAATGGCAGACAGAAGGTTGCTGCTTTCTGGACCCCTTTGACAGTTGAGTTACAGCACATGGATGCCATTTTTTACCCACCCTGGCCATATGGGGTCAAGGACTTCAGTCTAATGGTTCTCAAAATATATACCCATTTTTCTTCCCAATGGGGACACAAAGCAACCTGGACTGAATCGAGACCTAGGTTTCCTGTCTTGTTACCAGTGCTGATTTCTGCATGCCTACTACCTCTCTGTATATCACACCTAATCCAATCACACCTGCTATTGTTATTTGCCTGAAATCACTCCACTTTCCTATAGGACAGATGTATCTGAAGAAGTGAACAATGATTCACAAAATCTCATATCCTGCCACAAATTTTGTTAGTCTCAAAGGTGCTACTGGACTCTTGTTGCTTTTTTGTAAAGCAATTTACGACATCGTCTTCCCCTCCTCCATTTTATCCTCATCGCCGCACTATGAAGTAGGTTAGGCTGCAAATGTGTAATTTGCTCAGGGTCACCCACCGAGCATCTGTGACCAAATGGGGATCCAAACTCAGGTCTCTGACATCCGGGTCCAGCATGCCACCCATTACACCACACTGCCTCTCCTTTGCTTCCTTCATTTAGAATGGAGCTCTGTGAATAAAAGAACCACGTGAGAGGGAGGAGCCACAGGTCAGTGATAGAATAGATCCTTCACGTGTTGAAGGACTCGTTGGGTTCCATTCTTATTGGTTGTACTTAAACAGTCCCAGATGTCAGGGTGGGGAAAGACCTGAATCTTTGCATCTCTGAATAGACAGCACCTGGCCTAGTTACACAGTTATCTTAATCAACAGACCAGCATCTTCATGCCCTGGTTTGAACCTCCAGGATTCTAAACCTTGGTTTAATCCCAGTCAGTGGGGAATAAACAAATTTGAGTTTATTGAGGGGGGCCCTGCTTTCAGTCATGACACTGCACTGGAACCTGATCAAGCTGGGGAAGGTTCAAATCAAGTCCTCCTGTGCACAGAGGGAGAGGCAAGGGGAGTGTGTGGGCACAGCAGCAAATGTTATTTCAATTGGTTGCAGTGTCTGAACACAACTAATGCAATACTTAGTCGCTGACCAGCCTTTGACCCTTGCGATGTGCTGGAATGCTGACAGCAGTTACAGGGCCAGTGTCATAGGTAGGCTTAGGTGGTCAGTCACTGACCAATGAGAGTGGGAATGACAGCCCCCAGAGTGGAATGAGCCCCCCCCCCCAGTAGCATGAGTGTTCTGGAGCTGGAAGGACAGGTCCCAGAGCAGAACGATGGCCCCTGTGATGGAAATCAGTATAAGGTATTTCGTTCAGTTTTAAGCTTTGTGATTACAGGGGATAACATAAGAACAACAATGTTGGATCAGGCCAAAGGCCCATCTAGTCCAACATTCTGTGTCACACAGTGGCCAAAAATACCAGATGCCATCAGGAGGTCCAGCAGTGGGGCCAGGACACTAGAAGCCCTCCCACTGTTGCCACCCCCAAGCACCAAGAAGACAGAGCATCACTTGCCCCAGAGCCCCCCTATCTATACCTTGTGGCTAATAGCCACTGATGGACCTCTGCTCCATATGTCTATCTAATTCCCTTTTGAAGCCGTCCATGCTTGTAGCCGCCACCACCTCCTGTGGCAGTGAATTCCATGTGTGAATCACTCTTTGGGTGAAGAAATATTTCCTTTTATCTGTTCTAACCCGACCGCTCAGCAATTTCATGGAGTGCCCACGAGTTCTTGTATTGTGAGAAAGGGAGAAAAGTACCTCTTTCTCTACCTGCTCTTTCCTATGCATAATCTTATAAACCTCAATCATGTCACCCCTCAGTCGTCTTTTCTCCAAGCTAAAGAGCCCCAAGCGCCTTAACCTTTCCTCATAGGGAAAGTGTTCCAACCCTTTTATCATTCGAGTTTAAAGCCCTAAGTGGCCTAGGACCGACATATCTGAGGGACCACCTCTCCCCATGTACCCCCCCCAAGAGCCTTGCACTCTGCTGATCAACACATACTGGTTATCCCTGGCCCAAACAACACTTGTTTAGCCTCAACCAGGGCCTTTTCTGTCCTGGCCCCCACCTGGTGGAACGTGCTCTTGCCTGAGATCAGGGTCCTGCGGGACCTATTACAGTTCCATGGGGCCTGTAAAACGGAGCTGTTCCGCCAGGCCTTTGGTTGAGGCGGCAGGCGTCCAACTATCTGGCCTCCCTGCAGAAAGCAACCCTATTATATCTGCCCACATGGAGTCTCAGTATCGTTCATGTGTAGTGACTCCTGCTTATCATCTATCCAGCTGTTGGGGCTATTATGTAAATATATATATATGTTGCCATCTTTCGTTAACTTCATTTTAATTTAAATTTGTTTTGAATTCAGTGTTCTACGTGTTTGCTCTGACAATGATTTTAATGTTTGTGACTCTGACGTTACCCGCTCTGGGCTCGCTTGCGGATAGGGCAGGATATAAAGGCAACAGATACAAATAAATAAATTACAGGCGCAGAGCACTGATTTCAATCACAAGGGCCGTCATTCCACTCCACCCTTGGACCAGTCATTCCTGTCCCAGAACACTTCTGCTACTCCCAGGACTTGTCTTTCCACTCGGGCTGCCATTCCAGTCCCGGTGCACTTCTGCTATTCCCAGGGGCTGCCATTCCTGTCCCAGAACACGTCTACTCCCTGGGGCTGTCACTCCAATCTGGGACCTGCCCTTCCAGTCGCAGAACACTTCTGCTGCTCCCAGGGGCTGTCATTCAGCGCTGTGGCTTGGCATGTTCAGTCTGTGCTGGTAAAGACCAGGAACTCAGGTACCTCTGGCTATACCTTTGACAGTGAAAAAGCCGATACAGAGCTGAGATGCTTCAGTGATACTTGGGTTAAGCTCCAAGATTTGTACACAAAGAAAGACTCATCTTCTGACACCCTGTGCTTTTTAGGATTACCAAAACCTGAGGTTACATTTATTTATACATGTATACATTATACATTCTGAGGTAATTTTAAATTGCAGATCGGTGATCAAAACCTTGAGGGAATTAATTTTTAAAACAAAATTTGAAATCTAGCTGTGACTTTCTGTCCTAATAAATTGGACATTTTCTGTTGCTTTTGTTCAATTCTTTTTAATGAACTAGTGTGGC
The DNA here is from genome assembly GCF_001447785.1 of Gekko japonicus. Lineage (NCBI taxonomy): Eukaryota > Metazoa > Chordata > Lepidosauria > Squamata > Gekkonidae > Gekko > Gekko japonicus. Next base: position 383,891 of record NW_015167080.1, read on the forward strand.
CCACGAGATCCAGTTTTTAGATTTTGAGTGGGAACAAAACACCAAGCAATCACATTCTTCTCCGTGTCTTAGCAAAACACTGTCTAGTAATTACCAGCCTTTGCACTGGTTTACCTACAGCACTTGCCCTTATTCGCTCAGCCTTAATCTAGGCTCACTATGTAATCTTGATCGAGTCACTATAATTTTTTCTAACCATTTTCTCAAGGCTCTTTTGAGATATTTACCTCGTTTGTGAGGAGCTGCGGTGGCTCAAGTAGTTAAGACGCTGAACTGCAGGCTGTGGAAGGTTGATAGTTCAGCAGTTCGAGACCCGGGTGCCGCATGACGAAGTGAGCTCCCGTCTCTAGTTCCAGCTCCTGCCAACCTAGCAGTTCAAAAGCAAGAAATGGCAAGTAGATAAATAGGTACCACTTCGGTGGGAAGGTAACAGCATTCTGTGTGCCTTGGTGTTTAGTCATGCCGGCCACATGACCACGGAAACGTCTTCGGACAGCGCTGGCTCTTTGACTTGGAAACGGAGATGAGCACCGCAACGCTAGAGTCAGATTCGACTGGCTTTCAAGCAAGGGAAGCTTTACCTTTTACCTCGTTTGTACCTTGTCTTTCTTCCCAACAGGGACTCAAGTGGGAGGGGGGGGCAATTACACATTCACCCAGGGACTATAAAACCGGCTCTGCTAATTTACACAGTGATTTTCAGTGTTTGACCATTGTGGGGGTGGAAAGTGCTTGTCAAGTGGCAGCTAACATATGGCGCCCCCTCGTAGGGCTTTCAGGCACAAAGGTGGTTTGCCATGGCCGGCCTCTGCATCGTGACCCTGGACTTCCTCGGTGGTCTCCCATCCAAATACTGACCAGCACAGACCCTGCTTAGCTTCCGAGATCTGAAGAGATCGGGCTAGCCTGGGCCATCGTTGTCTAGATACAGTAAGCAATCAGTGATTACACAGTAAACGTGAAAAGATCAAAGAAAACTATGCAAAAAGACGCTGTGCAAAAAGACTGAGGCATACCAGCAACATAAGACTTTGAAGGTTTTTCCTCATTGAATATTGACTGGCTGCCCTGTTAATATATTTCTCCTGATAAACTGGAAAGCTGTTCTGCTGCTGTTGTTTACCTTGGAAACACTGATGAGTCCTTTAAGAGTTCCCTAATCAGCCTCTAGGAGCTGCGGTGGCTCAAGTGGTTAAGACGCTGAACTGCAGGCTGTGGAAGGTCGGTAGTTCAGCAGATTGAGACCCGAGTGTGCCGCATGACGGAGTGAGCTCCCGTCTCTAGTTCCAGCTCCTGCCAACCTAGCAGTTCGAAAGCAAGAAATTGCAAGTAGATAAATAGGTACCGCTTCGGTGGGAAGGTAACGGCGTTCCGTGCGCCTGGGTGTTTAGTCATGCCGGCCACATGACCACGGAAACGTCTTCGGACAGCACTGGCTCTTCGGCTTTGAAACGGAGATGAGCACCGCAACCCTAGAGTCGGATTCGACTGGCTTTCGAGCAAGGGAACCTTTACCTTTAATCAGCCTCTACTGAGGAAGACTATTCGAAATGAAGTTATGAAATCCGGAGTCTTCATCATCCAATGTAGACTTACCTGTTGGATATATTGTCTACTTACCAGTTGGACTGTTGAAAACTTACCTGTATAAATATTGGTTTCACCTGTGGGATTCTTGTAAACACTGCATCTGTTGTATTATTGAGAAATTTTAGACTTACCTGTTGGATTGTTGATAACTTACCTGTTGGACTTCTGAAAAAAAAAGTTAGGATTTCCCATTTGAATTTTTTGTAAATACTACTTTAGTGGTATTCCTAGTTGTATTATTATCAGTTATACTTGTGTTCAGGGGTCATTTCGTAGAAAAAGAGCTGGGGGAACTCATTAGCATAACTCATTAGCATATGCCACATCCCCTGACATCAGGGGCCCGGCGGTGGACCTGCAAGGCCGGCGGGAGTGCAAGGAAGCCCCGCGAAGGCCCTCCCTGGCCCCAGGCAGGCAGGGGTGGGGAGAGGCGGGGAGGAAGCAACTTACCCTCCCTCTTCTCCTGCCTCCTCCTGGCTGAATGAGGGCCAGAAGCGGGGCGGCCGGAAGCAGGGGGTGGGGCTTCGTCATGTTCCCCGTCCCCTGCACCTCACCCGGGGGAATTGCGTTCCCCCGCGTTCCCCCCTGAAATGACCTCTGCTTGTGTTACTCATTAGTAAATTGTTCCATATTTTTCCTTAGTGTCTTTTTGCACAGTTTTCTTTTATCTTTCCATCCATGTCTGGGCCATTTACATTTAAAAATATTCCCTTTCATATGTGGGAAGGATAAGGGAATAGGAAAAGAAGTTACAAACAGGACTGGGATTAAGTTTAATTTGTTAATTATATAGTTTGGATTGTAACCTCATTTTTGCTTTTTTCCCCTTGTGCATGAAAAGGAGTATAATGTATAAGGATATGAATCATTTTTATGAAATATGAATCATATACTCAATAAATATATATATATAAAAATATTCCCTTTCCAGACTTTTCAGGGCTTGGTAGTCTGCTTGCCTATCAGCTCTCTGTGTGATCAGAAAATACTTCTGACTGCTTGGGGATACATTTTGTCCATGGTTTCTGAGGGAGAGATTTACCAGAGTCCTGCTTTCAAAGTCTTCTGGTAACCAGGGTATCTTGGGCCACACCTGCATGAACTTTTATAGCTCAGGATTATCAGGAAATATTCAGACTTCGATATCCCTCTTGGTGACTGGAGCCAGAATACTTCCTAGAGAACAATATTTACTTTAAACTAGTCTTTGCTGCTAGAGATCTTTCTTAATGTCTTATGTGCCAATCTGAGCATGTGTTCGTGGCCCAGGATCAGAATTCTAAGGGGAACGTGTGCCAGCTAGGTGTGTTAAAATGTTTTCCTGGATTTGTAGTCTGTTCCTAATTAGTGCTTTGAGTCAGCTTCCGTTCTGGTAAAAATATTTTTTTTTTGACACTGTGCCAAAGGATGGGGACTAGAAATGCAAGAACAAGCCAAGGATCAGAGCTGTGGAAGGTTCTGAACATGTTTCGTATTGCGCCCTCTAGAAGATTTTGAGAAGCAGCTCTGGCTGCATTGCAGCAACCTGCTGTCAGGTTGCACCCCAAGCCGGTGGGAAACAAAGGGGCAGGTTATAGACCACCTCCAATTTGCAATCCCTGCCGCTGGCACAAACTTCAAACTGCCAGAGCACACAGAAAGAACCTGGAACCACCTCCGCTTGCCAATTTGGTTGGTAGCAACTGGGCTAAATCCACTTCCCAAAGCAGAGGGAGGACCCATTCCTTACTGTTCCGTTGCAGCCTGTGGGTTGGGACACACTGGTGGGTCATGAGCCCCTGTAGATCTTCCTCTTTGTTGCGGGGGGGGATGGGGGGCTGGTTCTTGGATGGAGCGCCACACTTTGCATCTGCGCTGGAAGAAGCAGCAGGATGCCGAGGCAAAGGCACTGGTGAAGATTCCTCTATAGCTCTGATCCTTGGCTCGTTCTTCATGTGGCCCAGCTTGTGGTGCTTGGCTTGCATTTCTGGTCCCCAGCTGCCTCCGTCTGCTGCCCACAGTCCTGGTCTTGACACCAGTGGGGTCATAATTCTGGTTCTCCCCCTCTTCCTGGGGCATGATTTTGATATCACAGACCACAGTGTTTATATGGCTGTCTTTCACACACATTCCTCCTAGGGGGTTAAAGGTGGGTTCCGGATCTGTCAAAGTTGGTTTGCATAGAATGAATCTAATTCATTTGTCTAGCTAACGGAAAGGTGGGACATGTATTCCATAAGCAAGCATTTTATAAACGGACCATTCTAAACTCTTCCCTTGTCAGTAGACCGTTACAGAAGTTGGAAAAGTGGAAAGTGCCGTCAAGTCGCAGCCAATGTATGGCGACCCCTAGTGGAGACATTCAGAGGTGGTTTACCATTGCCTGCCTCTGCATAATGACCCAGCTATTCTTTGGTGGTTTCCCATCCAAATACTAACCAGGACCGACCCTGCTTAGCTTCTGAGATTTTTTTTTATATAATATTTATTTATCATTTTCCAAATTATTTACAACCATTCTTCCTTCAAATAACTTGAGTCTTATCAAAGCTTACATAGATTCATTCATTTATACATTTATAAATTTAGATCTGAATTTTCCCATATTTCATGCATCCATTTATATACTCTTCCCCATCTTTTCTTAAACACACTTCCATCTTTCCCTTGGAGGCTAATAGTTAGCTTATCCATTTCTGCTAGTTCCATCAGCTTGGATACTATTTCCTCTCTTGCTGGGAGTCTATAACTTTTCTTAGCGTCTGAGATCTGACAAGATCAATCTAGCTCAGGCTGTCCAAAGTGACTGACCCGCAAATGCGGTTACTAGCCCTCTTACTTACTCATGCCAATTGTAGCTGAGCAAAATAAATCACCGACTTCCTTAAAGGTCTTGGAAGTCACCCGGAAGTGAGCCTTGTATGGCATAGAAGACAGGGCAAGTAGCTAATTACAAGCTTTGGTTAAAAGCAGTCATTAGTAAGGGAGTCTCAAATTTGCCAGCTGCAAGTTCTACCTGGATTGTTATTTTATTATGCTAAAAGGGGGGAAAAAATCACTCTCTTTTTCCAACCCCTCTGCAGCTCTGGTTGTCATTTGCTCCGGTGGCTGATAAGACAGCCGAACACTTCCGCGTTTCACTGGACACGGTCAACTGGCTCTCTCTCGTTTACCTGGTGATATCCGTTCCGTTTGGGCTGGTAGCCATATGGATGCTGGACACCCTTGGACTTAAGTGTGTGGTAAGTTGAAACAAAGACTGGAACTGATAGACTGACTCCTGCATTTCCCAAGTGTGTCCCACCGAATCTAGAGGCTCCTTGCCAAAGAACTCCGGGTGGTATAGCAGATTGAGTTCGGGGCTAGCGCCCATGGAGCCCCAAGTTCATATTGGCATCACACCAGGAAGCTGCTCTTGGTCCATTCACTACACATTAGACCTGGGGAAGGTGACCCCCCAATACATGTGCTGATAGCGGCACCCCAGACCGTTTTGCTTGGCACCCAGGGCCAGGTCTTGGACAAGCAGCTGAGGCACTGGCAGCACTGCTGGCGCCAGGAATGTGGGGAAAGGCAACAGGCCTAGCTTATGATGTGGCGACAAAAAAAGGCTAATGTGATCTTGGGGTGTTTCAACAGAGGCGTAACATCCAGATTGCAAGCTATCAGAGTCCTGCTGTACACGCATTGGTCAGGCTGCACCTGGAGTTCTGTGTGCAGTTCTGGAGGCCTTACTTCAAAAAGGATGTGGACAGAATGTAGCAGTGCAACGGAGAGCAACGAGGATGATCGGGGGCCTGGAGACCAAGCCCTGTGAGGAAAGGCTGAGGGACTTGGGAATGTTTAGTCTGGAGAAGAGGAGGTCGAGGTGGAGACATGATGGCTCCCTTGAAGTATTTGAAGGGCTGTCACTTAGAGGAGAGCAGGGAGCTGTTCCGTTGGCAGTAGAGGATAGGACTCACGATAATGGGTTTAAATTAAGGGTGGGAAGGTAGCGGCTGGAAAACTTTTTTGCAGGAAGAGTTGTGCAACAGTGGAATCGGCTGCCTAGGGAGGTGGTGAGCTCCCCCTCACTGGCAGTCTTCAAGCAGCGGCTGGACAAACACTTGTCAGGGATGCTCTGGGCTGCTCCTGCACTGAGCAGGGGGCTGGACTCGATGTCCTGTATGGCCCCTCCCAACTCTTTGATTCTATGATTCTATATCCATCATCGCTTCCTAGACCTGCACAGCCACCAGCTGAGTCCATGGCCAATTGCTGAAATGCTGGTCGTGTGGCCAAGTACAACCCTCCTCTTTTCCCTCTTCCATTTTGTTTGCCCACACACCAAGATCTTCACAGGCAGTGTATTCCCCCCCCCCAGCACTTGGGCCAAAATTGTTGCCTACCCCTGCCTTGGACTGATCTACCTTGCAAGGTGGTTACGAGGATAAAATTGCTGGATGGGAGAAACCACATGTAGGGGTTCCTCAGTTTGAAATCAAGGGAGGGCCAGTAGGTTTCCCAAAAAGACAGCTGGCCCAACTTACTGATAATTCTTGCAAAACGCAGCCATGGCAGAGCCTTAGGCGTGAGGCAAAAGTGCGGACAGATAGAACGACAGAAATGCCTGGCCGGTACTTCGAATAAACTGAGCACACATTGCAGAACGCTACTTAAGAATCCGTTGCAGTGCAGCAAGGTTCCTTGGTGGAAGACTCAACAAAGAGAGTGCTCCCCAAAGGTACAGAGTTTGAATATTGCTGCCTTATAGGGTTACCCCTAACATACAAAGGGTGTGGCACCTCTGAACGAGGCAGCATTAAACCAACTAAGAGGACTTCTGTGAAAAATACCCATAGTATTTGCACATTTCCCCATAGCAGTTTTGAATAGTGATCAAGCTGGTGCCCATGATATGCACAGGGCTACTACAACTTTTGGAAAGCAGGAGTCTGTCCTTCCATCTAATTCAGCTCATTACATGATCTGGTCCTCCCATGCTAGATGATTCCTTGGTACGTGCTGTTCGGCACACAGTCCCAAACATTCTGGAATTCATGAATTTGTGAAGCTTCTCTACACTGAATCAGACCATTGGTCCATCAACGTCAGAGTCTAGGGTTTAGTATCCCAGGCCTTAGTATCCACTGTAGCTCACCTGCTGTATCCACTGTAGAGCACCTGCTTGGCATGCAGGCATCTCCAGTTTAAAGGACCGGTCAGCAGGCAGTGGGAAAGACCTCCGTCCGAGACTCCTGAAGAGCCGCTGCCAGTCAGTATAGACAATACCGACGTTGATGGACCAATCAAACAATCAGAGCAAACTAATTTATGCAGCAGCCAAAATCGCTCACTCACAACTTTAATGCCAGTAGCTCACAAAGTAGAATTTTTGCTCACAAGACTCCACAGCTTAGAGGGAGCATTGCTTGTGACTGACCCAAGGTCACACCAGCAGCTGCACGTGGAGGCGTGGGGAATCAAACCCAGTTCTCCCAGATTATAGTCCGCGCCCCTAACCACTACACCCAACTCGCTCTGGCTTTGGCGTACACAGACTGACCACTGGATTTGCCATAGCTTGTACAGACATGCAAAATATGCAGGTTCCCCTGTGAAGGCAACATACCAGCCGAAAAGGCCTTGGCCCCCGCCTGGTGGAACTCTGCCAGAGAACAGCTGTGCCCTACAGGATTTACTAACTTTTTTGTATGGCTTGCAAGGCAGAGATGTCCCACCAGGCATTTGGTTGAGGACGGCAACCGTCTGGCACTCTCACACTCCCACCTCCAGCGTTCCCTCTAAGCTGAGTTAGTGTGAGCCAGCTGAAAGTTTTTTAGCCTCTGGCTCACACATTTTTTGTCTCGGCTCAGGAAGGGTGGCTCCAGGGCAAACCAATTCATGCAGCAGCCAAATCACTCGCTCGCAACTTTAATGCCAGTTGCTCACAAAGTTAGAATTTTTGCTCACAAGACTCCACAGCTTAGTGGGAGCACTCTCCCTATTTCCCCTCCAGGCGGACACCAAAATTAACCATCATCTTGGAACGCAGTATTGTTTTCCTCATGGATTCTTTTAACTTGTTTTAATGTTGTTTTAATTTTCTTATATATTGTATTTGCCTTCGACATAAGCTGCCCTGAGGCCTAGATTCTACTTTGTGAGCTACAGGCATTAACGTTGTGAGCAAGCGATTTGGCTGCTGCATAAATTAGTTTGCTCTGGAGCCATCCTTTCTGAGCTAAGACAAAAATCTGTGAGCTGGAGGCTAAAAAACTGTGAGCTAGCTCACACTAACTCAGCTTAGAGGGAACACTGGTCACAAGTTCTTTCAGAACCGTTCTCTCAGGAGCAGTCCTCAAAAGAGATCTCTCAGCCCCACCTAACTCACAGGGTATCTGTTGTGGGAAGGGGAAGGGAAAGGAGATTGTAAGACGCTCTGAGACTCCTTAGGGTAGTGAAGGGCAGAGTATAAATCCATTCTCCTCTTCTTCTTCTTCGTTTTCTTCTATCCAATGTTGGATTACACACTTGAAAATGCAGGAAGTCTCATTAACTTTTGCATCCCATTCAAGTCGCTATCCCTGATCTTTAAAAGGACAGTTTTAACATTGTCTTCTCTCACACAGGTGATACTCTGTGCCTGGCTGAACATGGTGGGAAGCATTGTCCGAGAACTCAGCGTCATCAACGCCTTGAGCCTAGGTTCCCTCAACATTGTCTACCTGCTCGTAGGACAGTGCCTCTGTGCCATGGCCCAGCCGCTCATTGTGTTTGCACCAACCAAACTGGCTGCTTTGTGGTTCCCTGATCACCAGAGAGCCACCGCTAACATGATTGCCTCAATGTGTAAGTAATGACACAGTCGGGGCAGAGTAGCACAATGGCAAGACAAATGGGCCGTGAGCTCCTGGCTTCAACTCTCGGCTCTGCTGTGAACTTACAGGATTGCAAGCCGCTTTCTCTCCCCTGCTCCTGTCGCTTTCCCCAGCGTGTGATATGTGTGATATCCACACACTCCCCTCAATAAAATTTAATGTCTTCCTCTCGTCTAAGGAGACTTCTGCCAACTGAATGGTTCTTCCACCGGCGGAAGAGCTGCTTCACTCGGAGGAAGGCATCAGACTTTGTTGAGCAGGATGAGAGAGCCAGTTTGGTGTAGTGGTCAGGGGCGCAGACTCTAATCTGTGGGTACCGGGTTTGATTCCCCACTCCTCCACATGCAGCTGCTGGTGTGACCTTGGGTCAATTACAAGTTCTTTCAGAGCTGTTCTCTCAGGAGCAGTTCTTGGGACAGCTCTCTCAGCCCTACCTACCTCACTGGGTGTCTGCTGTGGGGAGGGGAAGGGAAAAACAGGTTGCTTACCTGTAACTGGTGATCTTCGAGTGGTCATCTGTGCATTCACACCCATGGGATCTAGTGCGCATGTGCTGGATCAATCGGCATTGTAGCAAGCTCTTAACAGATTTTCGCGCCCAGACTTCGGACATGCGCAGGAACCCCACCACGCATGCCCAGAGGGGTGGCCGCAGACATCCCGCCAGTTCCTTCGACCCACCGCGAATCAACCCCTATGTAAAATGTAGAAGCTGACAGCAGCGGGGAAGGAGGGCGGATGGTGTGAATGCACAGATGACCACTCAAAGATCACCAGTTACAGGTAAGCAACCTGTTTATCTTCGACGTGGTCTCTGTGCTTCACACCCATGGGAGATTAGCGAGCAGAGGCCTACCTGGAGGAGGGTGCTGGCAGGTCCTTACTGCGTAGCTGAAGATAAGATGTGACGTCCTATGTTGGTACTAGAGTTCTTTCAGACGTCTAGGGCGTAGTGCCTCATGAAGGTGTTAGGCGTAGCCCATGTAGCGGCTCTGCAAATGTCCATTAGGGGAACTCCCTGGAGGAAGGCAGTGGAAGCTGCAACAGCTCGGGTTGAATGGGCCCTGATAGGGCCAGGCAATGGCTGTTTGGCAATTAGGTAGCAGAGGCGGATGAGACCCGCAATCCACTTTGAGAGGCGCTGAGCCGTGATGCGAGTCCCCAGTCTTGCTGGTGCATAGGAGACGAACAGCTGGGAGTCACGTCTCGTTGGACGGGTTCTGTTTAGGTAAAACAGAAGGGCACGTTTCGCATCCAATGTGTGTAACAGTCTGTCCTCTGAGGATGTCGGAGCCGGGAAGAAATCCGGGAGGAAGACCTCTGCCTGTAGGTGAAATTCTGACACTACCGTTGACAGGAACGAGATGTCAGGTACGAGGCGGACGCCGTCTGGCAAAAAAGACAAGTAAAGGAGTGTCATGTCTGAAGGCCAGTATTTCTCCAACTCACCTTGCTGAAGTGACAGCAACCAGGAAGGCAGTTTTCCACAACAGGAATTTTAGGTCGCAATTTGCGAGTGGCTTAAAAGGTTTCCTGGTGAGTTGGCAAAGGACCAGGGGAAGGTCCCAGGGGACGACAGGAGTTTTGATGGGGAGGATAAAGGTGCAACAGTTCCTTCAAAAAACGTTTAGAGAACAGATGCGAGAACAGTGTGCATCCCTCAACTTGAACATGGTAGGCCGAAAGTGCGGCCAAATAAACCTTTAACGAGGAGTGTGAAAGTCCAGAGTCAGCGAGAGACAGAAGGAATTGAAAACCTTTCTCGAGACCTGCAGAAGTGGCTCGAGGGGCATCGTCACCCAAGGTGGAACAGAATCTCTGCCACTTGTATTGGTACGATTTTTGCATAGTGGGTTTTCTGGAGTTTAGTAAAACGTTCGCTACGCGGGTGGAAAAGCTGTTGACACTACTCTCCAGGCTGTCAACTTCATTTGTGGCACGTTGTGGTATAGGAGAGGGGACTCTGATAGGAACCGGAGGTCCTGTGCTGGAGGAAATTGGTGGTAGACCCCCGCTGACAGGTGGAGGATGGTTGAGAACCATGGTTGTCTCGGCCACCATGGGGTTATGAGGATGCAGTCCGCTCTGTCGCTGATCTCAGAAGCAGGGGTAGTGGAGGGAAGAGGTAGAGAAGTCCTCTGGACCAAGGATAGAGGAGACCGTCCCCTAGAGAGTGTGGGTCCCTGCCACCTCGGCTGCAAAACAGAGGACACTTTTTGTTCGCTCTGGTGGCAAAAACATCGAGATAGGGAACTCCCCACCTGCGGAAGAGTGGGAGAAGGTAGGTTGGGTTCATTTCCCACTCGTGGAGACTTGAGTCCTGCTCGACTCAGATGGTCTGCCTGCACATTCATGTGTCCTGGGATGTGCGTAGCTACCAGGAAGACGTTGTAGCCGATGCAAAGGTTCCATAACTGGATGGCAAGGTTGCAGAGGCGGAGGGAGACAGTGCCCTCTTGCTTGTTGACATAACTGAGGGCAGTGGTGTTGTCCGTGAGGACCGTAACACATTTCCCCTTGATCAGAGGTAGGAAACTGGTGACAGCGAACTGTATTGCAAGCAGTTCCAGGAAGTTTATGTGCCACTTTTATTTCTGAGTGTCCCATTTGTCTCTGACACAAAGACCCATCATGTGGGCACCCCAGCCCGACAGGGAGGCGTCTGTGGTTAGGGTAATTTGGGGTGATGGAGGATGGAAGTGTGCTCCCTGGAATAGATTGGAGGGGACAGTCCACCAAAGTAAAGACTCTCTGATGTTGGGAGGAGGGTTTAGGAAGGTGGAGTGTGTGTCTTTCTTTGGATCGAAGTTGTGGATAAACCATAGTTGAAGGTGACAAATTTTTAATCTGGTAAAGACCAGGACTGACGTAGTAGCGGCCATAAGGCCGAGTAGCCTCTGTATTTGGAAGGCCGTAACTGAAGGCCAGGTACAAATGACGGTGGCTAGGTGTATGATGTCTTCCCCTTTGTTTTGAGGCAGGTAAGCCGTGCAATTGGTGGAATCCAGTAACGCACCAACGTACTGTATTTTCTGGACCGGTTGAACTTGAGACTTTTCTAGATTCACTTGTAGACTCAGGTTTTCCAGGAGGACCAACGCCGGTGTCAACCACGGCATGGATGGTCGATAAGCCCCATAGAGATACCTCAGTTGGCGGTGATCCCACGACAGAGGTGGAGGTGGAAGAATAAAGACTCAAGGAGATCAACTTCTGGAACGGGAGCATCCAGGAGACAGTGCAGTATACTGCCTTTGTGAGCAGTCCCTATAAACTCGCTCATCGATATCGACAGGCTCAGCAAACAGACATGGAGGGTGATGCTGAGTGCTGCTGGAGATATGCCGATTCCGACCTGTACCGATACCGGCATGGGCCTCGGAGACCGTCGATGTCAACGATGGGGAAGGAGAGCGATCTGTGTCTGGGGGGCGACTAAGGAGCTCCAGAGTCTCGATATCGGAGAAAGAACATTTGAGTTGGTGTATAGGAGAGTCCAAAAGTGTATCGGAGTAAGGACGTTCCAGTTGGTGCATAGGGGAGTCCAAGAGTTGAATGGTCGGTATCAGTGGAGGGGCTTGGGCCTCCGGTAGCGATACTGCCGTTGGAGCGGGAGGCACTTTAGGGGCATCACCCAGTGCAGACACCACTACCTTCCCCTTCTTTGCCGCCTTAAGGGACTTAGAGGAGCCCTTCTTTGCGGACTTGTGCTCCTTACCTAGTTTGGCTTTCTTTTTCACCGGCGTGGAAGTGGAGGATTGCGCCTTCGATGTCGGTGATTTCGATGTCGGTTGACCAATATTGGAAGAGGACCTCGATGCCGGAGCCGTCGATGTTGAAGGCTTTCGGAATCCATCACTGAGGGAGGATGTAACACTGACTCTAGTAGCACTACTCTGAGGCGTGCTGCTCGGTTTTTCCTCATCTGGTTAGAAAACCTGGCACAGTGCCGACAAGACTCTGGTCGGTGTGATTCCCCCAAACAAAAAATGCTGAGGGTGTGGCGGTCAGGTGGAGCGAGTTTACTGCCACAACCCTTGAAGTGGTTGAAAAAGCCCCACTTCTTCAGCATTAAATAAGTAAAAAAGGAGAAGAAAGAAGGGGGGAGGGGGGGTAGCCCGAAGGCCACACTGAGGTAAACCGGCAACTTTCCCCTCAGCTGGAAAAAACTGTTTTTTTTTAGTTTTTTAAAGAACAAATGAAGAGAGGCTGAGAAAAGAAAAGAGAACTGAGGAAAAAATCTGAAGAGCCATGAGGTAAATAGTGAACTGATCAGACCGACGAAAGGAAGATGTTTCCAGCGTGGCGGTAAGAAAGGAACTGGCGGGATGTCTGCGCCCACCCCTCTGGGCATGCGTGGTGGGGTTCCTGCACATGCCCGAGGTCTGGGCACGAAAATCCGTTAAAGAGCTTGCTACAATGCCGATCGATCCAGCACATGCACACTAGATCCCATGGGTGTGAAGCACAGAGACCACATCGAAGATCTATTCAAGTGGGTACATCAGAAGTTTGGAAAGCTTTTGGAAAGGGTGGCATCAGTGTTGTCACTGTGGGAACAAGATCTCTGTTGGTGCTGCAGCTCAGTGCACTGACACGATTACTATAATTGACTTCATTAATCCTTAATGTACACTCACTGCCATTAAAGTTTTAAACTGTGAGCTTAATCTGAAGATTACAGTTTCTCTCTGAACCCAAGTGAAAGAGATACAGCCTTTTCAGTGGCAGCCCCACAATATGGAACAACCTCCCCAGGGAGATGTGCCTGACCCCCTCACTTTCGATCTTCCGGAGGCAGGTGAACACAGTTGCATTTAAGACTGCATTTGATGATGCTTATTAGCAGTCCTGATTTATTTATTATTTATATTTGTTTATATCCCACCTTTCTCTCCAACGGTGACCCAAAACGACTTACATCATTCTCCTCTCCTTCATTTTATCCTCACAACAACACTGTGAGGTAGGTTAGGCTGAGAGTGTGTGACTGGCCCAAGGTCACCCAGCAAGCTTCCCCGGCAGAGTGGGGATCTGAACCTGGATCTCCCAAATCCTAGTCTGACACTTTAACCACTACACAACACTGGCTATTTTAAATTGGGAAGAGGGGTGTGTGTTTTTCCCAATGTATTTTATGTGTTTTATCTATGCTGTAAAGCCACCTTGAGCTCCGTAAGGAAGAAAGGGGGCTAATCAATGTTTTCAGTAACTATAAATAAATAAAATAGCTCAGAGGTAAGAAAGAATTGTATTTCATTTTTTTAAAGTTACTAATTTTGTTCCTGGAGGTTATTTTACTTATACTGTGATTTAGATATGTATACCAACATATCTAGAATCATATTAAAATCCTTACAAGAGCAGGATGATATTATATCCCACAAAATTTTGTAAATGGAGTCCTTCTTAGTTCTGGAACCTTGTTCCACATATTAGGAGTCACCAGGGCAAATCAACCATGTACTCCATACCAGTCCAACACTGTGTCATCAGATTCAAATAGTAATGTGACTTTGAGTGACTTGCTGGTGCAGACTGCTTTTTTAGTTGTTGCAGTACCAGGCTTGCCACAATCATTTGAATGATGGTACAGAGAAGCAGAACATTCTTAGAATGAAAATTACGGTTTGATCAAATATGTGCCTTACAGTGCCTGACTTTTTCACTGTTAACATTGAGTTAGATACAGGCCTCCTTTTCTGCCAACAGAATGGCACTTCCCCTTCTTCTGCAAACCCTCACCATGTACTCAAGTAATGTTCTTGGGGACCCCCTGATCACAGGCATATATTTTGGGGGGATGCAGTGGAAGCAAAGAGGTGGGAAAGTGCTTGCGGTACTTCAGATCCAGGCCATTATTTGTAACTCTCTTTATATGATAGTAATCAAACAAACACACAAGCAGACACACATAAACACATCCGTATAGCTACCTAGCTCAGGTTTGTCCAGTAAACTGATAAGAATCCGAAAAGGCTTTAGGTCCTGCATCAACGTGCTCTCCTCTCCATGTCCGTTGATTTGCAAAATTCCCACCATTGCCTGCAAAAGATCACCTTTTAGAATCAAAGACTAAGAAAAAAAACTTAGGCTACAGTGAAAAGCCACACATGTTAGTGTGGTCCATTTTTTCAGACAGAGCTAGGAGATCCGAACATATTCTAGACATTGGGCTTTAACTGGTTCCAACCCAGACAGGATATGTTGCCGGCAGGTAATCATTTGTTCCTATTAATAAATGAGAAATAATTGTATCGGGAGACCACAGATCAGTTCCTCCTCCCTTGTATGCAGGGGTAATTTCATAGAAAAAGAGGAGCTCATTAGCATAACTTATTTGCATATGCCACACACCCTGACGTCACCAGAGGTGTGTCAGAAGGCAATACCCACTTGCTCAGGCTCCACTGGACTGTTTTGGATTGCTAGGTATGGGGGGGGGGGGGAAGGAAACATGAAGATCTGTCCTTGCAGAGGGAGGGAGAAATTGTACCTGAATAAAACTTGGTCTAAAAGGTGTCACTGGACTGTTTTCGACTGGGGGCCAGGGCTCTGCATCTTACCTGGCTACTTCTTGCTCTGACTGAGGGCTGCTGGGAGCAGGGGGTGGGGCTTGTTGCATGTGCCCACCCCCTGGGCTCTTTACTGCCGGAGCTCCGCTCCTGTGCGCTCCTGCAGGAAATGACCCCTGCTTGTACGAAACAGTGACTCTTGCTCTGTTTAAGGACATGATCTTATGACTAGTAGACTTATGAATCAGTCATGAAAAATGGATCGGGTAATGAAAAGCCACAGTTAGGGACCTGGAAATAGGCTGCATGGGCAAAAGTGTGTGTGGGAGGAATCTTATCGCACACCACATATGAATCCCTCAAGCAGGAATTTGAGCATCTTGACCTAACCAATGTCTTCAGTAGTCATGAAAATGTACATTCTGTAGACAAGACCTCATTATCATTTTATGGGGATCAATTAGTTTAATATAAAATTGCATGGAAGCCCAAATCCTAGTGATAATAGAACAGAAAAAGAAATATTGGAAGAACGGAGGATACTGAAGGTACTTTTAAAGGGCTTATTCCAATGACAAGTTATTTCTAACAGTGATTTATGCACAGAAATATTCTAATAAGATACCACAGTTTGCACAAAAGACTTGAATGAATACAGAGCACAGGCCTTTGCTTTCTTGCCCAATCAACCACATTAGTTATGACATTTGCAAATTTGTAGAACAGCAATGTGAGTTGAGTAGTGGTGTACAAACTGCAGTTCCCACTCTTGATCACAACAGGTGACCATGAGCAGTACCAACTAGGCCCTCGTCCACATTGTCACACATGGGAATTATGTCATACATAAAAGATCATACAAACAACATACAGAAAACATGACTACCTGAACTAACATATCCTTGGAGAATGTACTGAAATAATAGGTAGCATGTTCTTCTGGGTTACTGTGTCTTGTGCTTCTAGGCCCTATGATAGCACCATTGTTATCAAAACCTTTAAAGCAAAGAAAATTTGTGTCAGATTAATACAATGCTTAAATAAAATGGTAAAGAACAAACAGGGAGAACAACAGCTTGATTCTACCAACTTACCATTTTGCCGTCCAAATATTGTTGGCAAGAGGAAAGACCATTTTTAAATTAAAATTTTAATAAAGGCAACTAGTCGCATTAAGAGCAAAACGTCAAACTGCTCTCACTCTTATAGGAAATCTGACATTCTACTTCTTGTAAAGGCTAATGAATGCTAGGGTTAATTTTTTTGCTAGCAAAAAGAAAAGGCTTCACAAGAATTAAGACCAAACGTGAACGATACTAAGAATAGCATTTCCACAGGGATTTTATTTTCTTCACATACATTCTTTCAGTAATTCTTACAAAAATTCTGTAAAGTAAACAGTGTTATTATTTCCATATTGCAGAAAAGAAGCTAAGACACAGTGGCTTGTCCAATACTATCTAATGAATTCATTGCTAAGGCAACATTTGAATCAAGTACTTCTGGGATCACAGTGCAATTCTAAAAACATATCCCTAGGAGTAAGCACAAACAAATAGGCCACGACAGGATTCTGAGTGGACCTGCTGTCTTACAGTGACATCCTAAGCAAATTACAACCTTCTAAGTCTACTTAAGAAAGTGGGCTTGGAAGAGTGTAACGCTGCATAGGATTGCTCCTTGAGGCCCAAACTAGATGAGACATTTAACACGTGACCAGCATGAAGACTGGCAAGTCACATTAAAGCTCCATTTTGAAGCACTGCAGGGTCCCAATCCAGATGGGGATTGAAGGCGGGGCAGAAGTGGTCTCATTCTTCCCCTAACCCAAAATGGTCCCGAGGGGGTATTATTTGCCCCATTGTGGGGATGCACATACACATTGACATTTGTGTGGGTCCTCTTATCCTCAGGGGAAGACTTTCAGAGGGATCAGTGAGTGGCAGCAGAAGGGGAACAGCAGGATAGTCCTATCTTGCAAGCTTCATACCGCTTGCAATTTTTTGGACGCAAGCCAATTTATTTAAATACAACTATTTAAAACAGAAAGCAATAAATGTTTGGTCCATCAAATAGTAGTCTGCCGCACCTTCTGCTGAAACGAAGATGTTTTACCAGTTTCTGGAAGGAGCAGATGGAGCTAGCCTAGTATCCTGAGGAAGGGAATTCCAGTCAAGAAGGCCCTGTGTTCCTTGTCCCTATCAGTCTGATTTCAGACAAGGGCAGGAACAATGAGCAAAGCCTTTTCTGAGGATCATAGCAAATGGGGATGCTGATTAAGGTGAATGTTGTTAGTGGCCACACTGTTCAGAAAGTTTCATGAACCATGTTCCACTGACTGCAACTGCAGCTTTATAATTCACAACATTGCTGAAATGTGATTACTCTTGAAGGAAATTGAGGAATTTCAGGAGGTCAAAAAAAGAGATTAGAGACAGACATTCACTACCTGGCATACTTTAATTTTATAAGGGGTCCATAAATTGTTTTCTGGTCAAATTCCAGTTTCTGGTTCTTACTTTTAAAAGCTCTGTACAGTCAGGATCTGGGATGTTTGAGGGATCACTTTGTCCTGTATTAACCTCCTTGATAAAGGGCCTCTAATGCAGATGCTACCTCCATCAGAGACCAGAGAACAGAACATTTACAATGGTGGCCCCGCATCAATGCAATCTGAAATTCCACACCCCCACAGCTTGGCCTGTTTGGCCACGCTGCTGAAATGCTTTATATTTAGGTCAGCACTGAAATAATAGTGCTTAGGAAGTGATGGGACTTTACTAGGACTACATTTTTCCTGCTAATTGAATAAAGCTGTTGATTCACTTACCAATTTATTACTGTATTTTTAAACTGTATTTTCACTCTGCTTTCTTACAAATTCCAAAGCTGATCAAAAATGTTCAAATAAATTACAGTTACAAAAACAAATCCTGCTCTTACCTAGAAGCCAGGCATAAAGCCTTCGATTAAGTGACATGTCTCTGCGCAGGACTACATGAAGAGATGCAGAAAGAATTCTGATCATGTCTGGGCGCGTTGCCTAGAATTGGGAACGTTACACTTTAAACATCAAATAGAAACTGGTATCACATTGAAGGCTTTGGTGGCACAGAAAGAATTCACTTCCCAGAACCCCAAAATTTAGACAGCATGACATCTGGAGCCTAACAAAAAAAGGGCTACTCTTTTTATCTGTCCTTTGTGAAAGGAGCTCAGCAGGCTTCAACCAATGATGACCAAACCTCTACTTGCAGCCCATCTTGTTATATCCAATTTAACTGCAGTAAGTACTAGAAGCAAACCCTCAATAAAATGCAATAAAAATAATCACTGGTGACAACGACATTTTCTCATTAACTGTATTATAAAAAAGAATTTTAAATGCAGAAGAATGAGACAAAATTAATCAGGTACAAGATGTAGTCTGAGCACATGCTTCTTTGTATTAATTTAAAATACTTAATCAAAACAGCTAATCTATGTGTTTTTAAAAGTCTAAGAATGTTAGGGTTGCCAAATGGGGCTGGGGGGCGGGGAACCCCCACTTCGGAGGCCTGATGTCCGCCGTGGTGGAATCGGGCCCCGGGGGGAACCCCGCCCCCGAAGCTGCGTCACGTTGCTGACGTTGGGGGCATGGCTGAGCTCGTCGGGGGGAAAACCATATGGTTTTCCCCCCAATGAGCTCGGCCACGCCCCCAACATCGCACGTCACTTCTGGTGACGTGCTGCCGGCACGCGCATCCATCAAGACCTCCCGGACGCCGGCAAGGCTCCCCTGCTCCAAGGGGTGAGTCGACTTGGCAACCCTAAAGAATGTCTGGACCAGCCTCTCTATATAGTCAGTTATATGACTATTCAAAATTACTCAACAGGGTGTGATGAGCAATTTTTATTTATTTATTTATTTCTATTTTATGCCACCGTCCCCCACAAGCGGGCTCAGGGTGGGTTACAAATTAGAAAGATAACCATATAATTAAAACCATATTTCTGCTAAAAAACAAAACAAACACAATCAGGATGGATTCGCCTCAACAACGGTGCTCAGTTTGGGCTGGTTCCATTTGGGCAGCATTGTCAGCAGGGGAGGCTGAGATAGATTTGGATGTCCGCTGCCTCACCCGAAGACCCGATGGAACAGCTCCATCTTGCAGGCCCTGTGGAATTGTAACAAATCCTGCCAGGACCCTGATCCCAAGAGGGAGCTTGTTCTACCAGGCTGGGGCTAGGACAGAAAAAGCCTTGGCCCTAGTTGAGGCCAGCCAGACATCTCTCTTACTGGCAACAAATGCTACTTATTGCCAAATAATCCTACTTGTATATGTTATACTGAAGGAGGAAACTGTGAACCACAACTTACTGCCTCACAGTGTAATCCTAAACAGAGTTACTCCTTTCTAAATCCACTCAAATCAATGGGGCTGAGAACAGTGTAACTCTGTTTAGGATTGCACGAATGTAATGCTTCTTGCTTGTGTTCATTCTCTTCCTCCTGTTCCCATTCTTTCATACGAAAAATGCTAAGATTCATAGCATTCTTTTTTATTTTTAAAATTTTTTATGCACTGCTTCATAATAAAGTCCCTGAAGTACCTTACAAAAAATCCAGTAAAATATAATAAATTATCAATGAATATTCACTCACAACAAAATTATTAAAATTATCCCAGTATAACCCGAGGCTTAAATGAGCGGCCGTAGCACCACCACAAAAAAATGGTCAAGAAGATAAAAGGGGGAAAATAGATCATATTATATAAATCAGATATTACCTACTGCTGATAGTTCACTGGGTTTCTAAAATGGAACACAGTAGGTGCCATGAAAACAAATGCATTACCTCAGCTTTATTGGCCAGATCCAGTAACCTCTACCTGAAGCAGGAAGTTGATGCATGCACAGAAGTTCTCCATTCACTGGAGAAAGCAAATTTGGTCCCCCCCCTTTTTTTTGCATGCTCACTGTCCTGGATCAAGATGTATCATGTTAAAAACTTCAGTGGTTTTCAAATCATATAGAAAGTAAATCTATGCATTTTCAGAATCTTTTATAATACCTCCAGCAAACCGCAGGCAATCTTTTATAATGTTAATGCTGGAAGTCACTAACTGGTTAAAATAGCATGAGGACTTGGATCCAAAGGGCTGTACCCCATGGACACTTCAGTTCCCGCTTTCCCTAGCAGCTCCCGTTGCATCCATTCAAAGCCAGATGACCCACCACGTGCTCTTTTACTTCAGTCGAAAGGGAAAATTGGCTCTCTTTGCAGCGCTGTCACATACACTGAATAATGAACTTTCTTATAGATATTTTTTCAATGCACTTTAGCAACTGTTTGCAAGTGGGTTTTGCCATTCTGCACAGCAAAATCCAGTTGCAAAGGGCACTGAAAATGAAATTATTCAGAATGTGTGAAAGTGCCTTTCTTTGGAAGCTCTCCCTACACACATAAGACACTCTTTGGACCCCAGCAGAGATATTTCAGGATGATTAGGAGCTGTTTTCAGACGAACACAGCCTAAGAGTGGGTCTATTCACTGGATGACGCTATTTTCAAATGGGGAGATCTTAAAGTGTGGCTGAAGTTTGCATACATGAATACTGCACAAACACATATACGTATACTTACACGCACAAACACACAGAGATTAGTTCACTGAGTATTTATTCATTTTACCTGACTCATATGGAACGGAAAACAGAAGAGTATCAGGTCCAGTGTGCTTCTCTGTACTAAGACACTAGAATCCTGCACTGAAGTGCTTACCGCTTCTACCTGAAATAAAATCGCCATTAAATACAGGTATAAGCAGCAATGCTGCTTTGCTTGTTTTCAAACAGATGCAGACATACGTATTTTATCTGTGTTGGGGAGGGGACATGGTTCAGTGGTAGAGCATCTGCTTTGCTTGCAGAATGTCCCAGGTTCAATCTCCACCTCCGGTGAAATACATCAGATGAAAGACATCTGCCCGAGACCCTAGAGAGCTGCTGCGCGTCAGGGTAGACAGCATGGACCCTGACAGACCAGTGGGCTGGCTCAGCAAAATTCACCTTTTTTGTGCAATTGCATGTGTATGTGTACGTGTAATTATAAAAAGCGATGTTTAAAATGAAAAGAACAGAAAAATATGTAGCCCAACTGATATCAAATTATGTAACACAAAAAGACACAGATAATGGATTGGCTCTTATCACACATGAGCATAGGGGTTTCTGGAGGCAGATATTCCCCATCTTCCCTCTCCATCCTGAACAGAACGTCATGTAGCAAGGGACCCTGAAAGAAAGAAGGCGAATCAGAAGAAACCGTTCCCTTTCCCTCTTGCAATGGCAGAGTGGGGTCAGTTTCACCCAAGAAAGTCCTCATGTTGCATGGCATTTTGTCCATGAGGATCGCCTAACCCTCAGCTGCTGGGGAAGATGAGAAGACTGGGTGTGGACAATGGGCTCCAACACCTTACCCTTAATATCTCAGCTCTCATGTCAAACACTGACAAAGTTTGTTGGTCTTAAAGGTGCCAGTGGACTCAAACTTTGTTTCCGACCAACGCTGCTACCCACCTGGATCTACGTCAAACACTGGAAAATGTTACTTTTTGGCAGCCATCAGCTAAAGTTAAGCATAGTGTGGCGTAGCAATTAGAGTGTTGGACTAGGATCTGGGAGACCCAGAATGAAATCCCCACTCTGCTGTGGAACCCTGCTCGGTGACCTTGGGCCAGTCACACACACACACACACGTTAATCCACCTCACAGGGTTGTTATGAGGATAAAATGGAGAAGGGAAGAATATTGTAAGGTACTTTGGGTTCCCTTTGAGTCAAAAAGTTGGGTTTAAATTAAGTAAAAACCCCCCAAAAATAAAGTTCACTGATTTCCATAAAAAAGATTTAGGCATAAATTTAATGTAAATTAAATTTTGGCCTATGATTCAGCTCAATAAACGATGTAATTCCTCAAATATTCTCAGAATTTGAAAAACATTCAGCCGCTGCTATAAAATACATCAGATTTATTTCTTTAGGCAATGAGGACCAAGAGATTATGGAAGCAAATTACTGGGACTGGGAAATGGCATAAAATTCAACTTTACTGGCTCTTACCATCAATTCAATGTCACTGCCTATTATGTAAAGCTGGTCTTCCATGGAAAGCTTCCTGTTCAGATGGGAGAGGACATAAGTAATTCCAGGCAGCCGAACAGCAGGACTTGTCAGAAGGCTACCCCAGAGCGCACTGTAGAAAGCTGATTGGTCCACTGCAGCTGCTACTTTCTCCAGCAGAGTGTTGGTTCTGCAGCACAAGGAATAAGAAGCGAGCAGAAAAATGAAAAGTCCAGAGGGGGGACAGGACAGTCTTATCCTCACACAAACTGGTGGAGTGGAACAAATTTTCACCAATACAAAACAAAGCCAAAAGCAACCAGAAAGAAAAGAAAACTTCTCAGTAAAGGGGCTGGCATCTATTCCCCATTACTATTTATGTGAAAGTTGGACAGTGAAGAAAGCTGACAGGAAGAAAATTGATTCATTTGAAATGTGGTGTTGGAAGATAGTTTTATGGATACCATGGACTGCCCAAAAGACAAATAAGTGGGGTTTTGATCAAATCAAGCCTAAGTTCTCCCTAGAAGCTAAAATTAATAAATTGAGGCTTTTGTACTTTGGTCATATCATGAGAAGACAAGACTCATCTGAAAAGAGAATAAATAATGCTAGGAAAAGAGGAAAACCCGATAGATGGATTGACTCAATAAAGGAAGCTATGGTCTTTAGTTTGCAAGACCTGAACAAGGCTATTAACAATAGGACATTTTGGAGGTCATTAATTCATAGGGTCGCCATATGTTGAAAGCAACTTGACAGCACTTATCACCCCGCCCCCGAGAAATGATTAGGCTCCTGCTAGCTATGACAAATAGTTTGCTTTTGACTGCCACATTAGAACCTGATTTGTGAAACTGAAAGGAGCTTCATAAGCATTTTACTGTGCCAGCCACTTATAATTGTTTCAAATAGGGTTGCCAAGTCTTACCTGCTGCTGGAGCGGGGGGCTCCCGGCTTGTTCCCGGAGCGCACGCGCGCCGCAACCCCGTCACCCGAAAGTGACGCGACCATGCCGGGCACGCTGGGGGCAGGGCCAAAACCATCCGAGGGGGAAACTCCAGATAGGGTTGCCAACTCCAGGTTGGAAAATTCATACAGATTTGAGGGGTGGACCCTGGAGAGGGTGAGGTTTGAGGAGGGGTGGGACCTCAGACAGGCACAATGCCATAGACTCCACCCTCCAAACCAGCCATTTCCTCCTGGTGCCAGTGTCCAGGTGAGGGGTAGAGATCACTCAAAATTACAACTGCTCTTCAGGTAGCAAGAGATCAGCTCCCCTGGAGAAAATGGCTGCTTTGAAGGGTGGACTCTATGGCATTGCACCATGCTGAGGCCCCTCCCCTCCCGAGACCCCGCCCTCTCCCGGATCCACCCCCAAAGTCTCCAGGTATTTTCCAACCCAGACCTGGCAACCCTAAACCAATGACATTCCCCAAAAGTGCCATACGGTTTTGCCATGATGTTAGAGGAAAAATAAGCCCTTTTGGGATTACAGCAACTGGAGGTGACGCCACTTCCTCCCAAAAATTTCTCCCACCGCTGCACTGGGTAGCAGTGGGGGACTGAAGTAGGGTTGCCAACCTCCAAACGGGCCCTGGAATTTTCCTAGAATAATGAGTAATTTCCAGACTACAGAGACAAGTTCCTGTGGATAAAATGGCAGCTTCAGAGGGTGGACCTTACGGTATCATATCCTGGCCGAACTTCCTCCCCTCTCTCAACTCTGCTCTCCAAAGTCCCCACCTCCAGATCTCCAGGAATTGTTCTACCTAGAATTGGCAACCCTAGGCAGGAAGTTTCTGATCACCCTGGTGCACAAGGCCCCCGAAACCTGTACATTTTCCCAGTTAAAATATATAATCAGAAAAAAGGTTGAATATATGTTTCACTTAACTGTTCTAGGTAATTAGTTGATTTGCTAAAATGGAGAGGAGACAATGTTGTAAGCCACTTTGGGTCCCACTGGATGGGGATGTGGAGTAAAAATAAAGCAAATAAATATATAAATAAAATGTTGATTTCAGAGTTCTGTGGATCCTGAATGGAGGAGCCCTTAATGATACATTACCCACAGCAAAACCAGATGTTAATGTCAATGTTTTATAAAGTCTGATCTCCTTGTAGAGAAAGCAATATGTTGCAATATCACATCATATCAATAGACAATTACATTTTCTGTCCTTTCTCCAAGGACCTCAGGGTCCTTGGTCCTTTGTTCTTCATGCGAACCAAATCTCCAATAGTCATTCAGGAGCCTTTCCAGGCAAAAGCCCAACTTAGCCCCAGCCACTTCCTAAAAACACTTAGTGGGCACCAGAAAAGGTGTTGGCAGGCACCATGGCATCCCCAGGCACCATGCTGGGGCCCCCCGCTCTAATTACTATGTCACACTGGTTCTCCTGGAAAAATTCACAGTATGCAAGTTTTTAAAATATATTACACTGACCTACAGCCTTACCTCTCATAATACTCTGACCCCTCTTCCAAGCCAGGAAGGATCCCAGTTAACAAACCCTGCAGGCCTGGTTTCAGCGTTTTGCCCAAAGGAAGATAATACACTTCATACAGACTGAGTAATGCTGGCTTGACAGACATAGCAGCATTGGCAAGAAGAGGAAACAACCCAGAACTGTGAACATAAAACACAGATACATGAGGTTAATATGGCAGGCTTTTGAAGCCTGCTTCATATTATAATTCTCACCACATGGAAATAATTACTAAAAGCGTATGGTGGCTGCCTAGGAGTACAATCCTAAGAGCAGCGACACCTTTCTAAGTCTACTGTAGTCAATGGGCTTAGAAGGCTGTAACTTTGCTTAGGATTGCACTGTCATTCATATACACAGGATACACACAGAGTCAGTGCTTGCAGCTGGCATCCCATCAGATACTGCTTCCTTGCCCTCTGGGGCCTCTTGAACTCTTGCAAGAATTCTGCCCCTAGGGTTATTTATGTGACAGCTGCAGTAAGCCACAGCATTTCATGCTTCAATTTAATAATCTGTTAATACCCCTATTAAAATGGAAACAATTCTAACAGTTTATCTAAAAGCCAGCTTGGATTTTGCTGCTATAACTGGCAAAGAAAATTACAAAGAAAAAACATCAAAAAGTTAATGAATATTACTAGGAAAAAATTATTTTAAAAAAATCATGATAAGGAAGTGGTTCTAGTTTCTATGATTTTAGGCACAATTTCCTTGTATTTAGCTATTTTATTCAAATACAAATCAGCTTAAATATGTTTTTTTTACCAAAACAGCTATCTCTCTGTATTCATTTGTAGCTTTTCAGATCTCTTTGATTCCATTTCTTTCTATAGAAAAAAATTAAAATCTTTCATTTTTGCTATGCTAGTGCCAGTTCTCACTGCTAAATTCCTTCTTGCAATCAGGTATACACAACTGCAAACAGAGAAAGATTAGTGCCAACCAGTCTGCACATGTCATAAGCCAGCAGCCACATATGTAACCACAATTGCTGAAATAATAGCAGCTACTACATATTTATTTATTTATCCTTGGATTTATATCCCGCCCTACCCCGAAGGTTGATACTAACCTTTTCTCATGAGGTAACATTGGCAACAACATACCCATGTTCATAATTGTATGGAGGAGTTCAGCAGTTTCAATGAATCCCTGGAGACATTCACATTATTGACCAAACTACTACAAATGCTTATGTTTGGAAAACTAATGCAGTTTGACAGCACATGGAGTTATTTATTTTTTAGATCCCACTTTTCTCTCCCAGGGGCACCCAAAGTGATGTATCACATAATTCTCCCCTCTCCACTTTATCCTCACAACTGCAACCGTGTGAAGCTGGTCAAACTGAAAGGGGGTGCCAGCTCCAAGGTCACCCAGCAATAGGGTTGCCAGCTCCAGGCTGGGAAATACCTAGAAATGCTGGAGGGCAGGGTTTGCAGCATAATGCCACAGAGTCCAACTACCAAAGGGGCCATTTTCTCCAGTTGAAGTGATCCCTGTTGCCTGGAGATCAGTTGCAATAGCAGGAGAGCTGGAGATTGGCAACCCTACCCGGCGAGTTTCAATGGACAAAACGGGGATTCGAGCCAGTTCGTCCCAGGTGTGAGTCCGATGCTCTCTACAACAGTATGAAGGGATAAAGTGTCCTCTGTGAGTATAGATACAGGCTTGGATTCAGTGGGGCATTTCTTGTCTGTGAAGTGTGACTTTCTCACCTCCCCATCCAGGTGCAGCCCAAAATGCCCCTCTGAAATGCCTCTCCTGGGGGACAGAGATTGTGGGACAGAGGCATACAGTAAGCAAATAGGCTATGCTTGGTGGGCAGAAAATCCTTCCACCCACAGAAATGCTCTGTTGTATTCAGACTTCTGCTGTATCCAAGCTTGCTGGATGGCTGAACAATTATAAATAGAGATGGGCACTTTCCAGATTTTGCCCCAGACCGAACCGAACTAAACTCATTCCAAGATCGGTTCTCAAACCGAACTGTGGCCGGTTTGTGAACTGGTCCAGATGCAGAAGAGACCCCCGGGGGTCTCGGGGGGCCAAATTCTCAGCATAATTCCAGCTCCCTCTCCTCGACATGCCCACCAAGTTTGGTCTCTCTTGGACTTCAGAGAGCCAAGCTACAGGCCCCCAAAGAGACAATGCCTTTCAATGAGATGTCACCCCTGCCGGTTCGGGAGCGACCAAAACTGACGCAGATGAGCTAGAGGCCTCCAACCAGCACAGGCCATCCCTGTCGGGTTTAGGGGGTACAAGTAGTAGGTTGGACTTCAGGAAAGCAAATTTTGACAAACTTAAAGTTATGCTGGGTAGGATTCATTGAAGGATCTAACACTGTTAATTAAGAATGAATGAACAAAAAGGTTAAGATTAACATTCAAAATACAATGAAAATGTCAGCACTTTTACCTGTATAGGAAGAGATCTTTGGCCAGACGCTTGGGCCCAATGATTTTGAAGATAATCTCATACGTCTCAAGCGCCTTCCGGTGCACCCCACCCGGTAAGGCAGGATGAAGGCACTGTGCAAGGCGCTTTCCTACAGTCAGCTTTTTCGGAACTACTTGATACTTTGCATTGTTATGTAGAACCTAACAAGGAAAATTTCAGTTCATTTTAAGTGCTCTAACAACCCATCTCACAAAGAAAAAGAAAAAACCTTTTATACAGTTGTGTCCATATAAACATAGGATAAATGATGAATTAGAATTAATGATTTACCACAACTCTAACACAGCATAATATATCCCTGATTATTAAACTGCCCTGTTGCCTAGGGCACACAGAAAAAGTAAACAAGAGTACAAAATTCATTCACTGTAGGTCAAATAGCATATGAACAAACGTAGATGAGAACATACTGGAACAAAATAACACTCCAATTATCAAAATAAGCAGGGCAGTAACCAGAGATGCCAGACATGGCCTGGCAACTGGTGGAAGAGGGGGGAGGCGGGGATTTCTGCACTGTGGGGAAGTGCAGTTGGCATCCTCAGCACAATGACACTCCAGAAGTGATGTCATCACGCCAGGTGTTTATGTGAATGTGTGATGCTCTAGCATTGCCCAAAACTCTATGGTTTAACTACAGTCATACCAGAAGTGACACCGTCACACCAGGGATGCCAATTGCAACTCCCCTCCCATGTTGTCTGGGAATTTCCTCCTGCCAGCAGGAAACTACAAATTATGAGAGATCACGGGAGAAGCTGACTGTTTATAACTAGACCTTATAAAGATCTTTAACAATAATAGAAACCAAAGAATTTTACAGTACATGTAATTCTTCTATATTGAATAAAACGCTTAGGTCAAATACCAGTCCATGTAGTCACTCTGAATTTCCATTTGTCAACTTCTTCAACTGTTCAATGTGACAATCCCTCCTATTTGTGTTGTAAGCATCAGTCAAAGACACAATCTTTCTCGACTTCTATTAACAGCACATCCCTGGCTCCGTGTCAGGGATTTCTGCACTGTGGGGTGGTGCAGTTGGCATCCTCAGCACAATGACATTCCAGGAGTGATGTCATCACGCCAGGTGTGTATGTGAATGTGTGATGCTCCAGCATTGCCCAAAACTCTATGGTTTAACTACAGTCATACCAGAAGTGACACCGTCACACCAGGGATGCCAATTGCAACTCCCCTCCCATGTTGTCTGGGAATTTCCTCCTGCCAGCAGGAAACTACAAATTATGAGAGATCACGGGAGAAGCTGATCAACCAATACAAACAACCGTAATATAGTTACTAAGAACAATTTTATGTAAATTTATATGCAAATCTCTTATATTACTTATTTATTTATTTTATTTGATTTATACCCCGCCCTCCCCGCAATGCGGGCTCAGGGCGGCTTACAGGTGGCAACGCCAATATAAAACAAATTTAAAAACATTTATAAATCCCACAATACAAAAACATTCTTAACAATTATTTGACTAGAGTGCTCTAGGCCGTCGATATGATGGCTGAGTGTGGGGGATAGTTGGCACCAGGGGTCATTTCGTAGAAAAAGAGCTAGGGGGACTAGAAACCAAAGAATTTTACAGTACATGTAATTCTTCTATATTGAATAAAACGCTTAGGTCAAATACCAGTCCATGTAGTCACTCTGAATTTCCATTTGTCAACTTCTTCAACTGTTCAATGTGACAATCCCTCCTATTTGTGTTGTAAGCATCAGTCAAAGACACAATCTTTCTCGACTTCTATTAACAGCACATCCCTGGCTCCGTGTCACTGGGATGTCTTAAAAACCCGTTTCCTCTCTTCTTCAGGGCAAATTCTGCAGCAGAGGGATCTCATAAATCCTCTGTTTGACAATTCAGTAAACTCCACTCTGTGAAACGGCCAGCTAACTTGTGGAATTTCTGATCTCATCAGGAGCCAGCACTGGCTACAGCTCCTCATTCTGTACAGACTTGACAACAAGTTCAAGTTTGTTTTTCTGTGATGTGTATGAGACTGGGCCCAGTCAGACAGAACTCTACCTGTATTCCCTTTCCTCCATAAAGTGAGGATAAAAGCCCATCCACACACTATATAATTTACTAACCAATTTCCTTTTGTAATTAAAGTAAGTGTGTGAAAATTTAAAATCAAATGTGTAGATGAGAGGACCAATTTCCTTTTGTAATTAAAGTGTGTGAAAATTTAAAATCAAATGTGTAGATGAGAGACATGGGTGGGGCTATGGCTCAGTAGTAGAGCATCTTCTCTGCATACAAAAAGGTTCCAAGTTCAATCCTTGGCATCTCTGCTTTAAAGAATCAGTTGTGGGTGATGTGAAAAATCTATTCTCGAGAACCTGGAGAGTCAAGGTCAGTTTGCGTAGTAGACAATACTGATCCTGATAGAGTGACGGCTTGATTCGATATAAGGCATCTTCATATATGCTCTTTTCTTCAACACAAAAATCTATCCTCTCAGAATTTTACCACCACTAGGTAAAGCAATAACTGGGCTTTTAACTAAGCTGCCAGATCACTCTCCAAATAATTTTTCAGGAAAATATCTAGACCAGAGATGTCAAACTCATTTGTTATAAGGGCCTCATCGGACATAAATGTCACTTTGTGGGGCCAGGCCATGCGTACCATAAAATGTAACATGATGTACTAGAGATATAAACTTTATAAAGGTGATTTCAGATGACAAATTGCAATAGCAGGTGTGATTGATGTGATATGCAGAGGGGTTGTAGGCATGGAGATACCAGCATTGGTAATGAGACCGGAAACCTAGGTCTCAGTTCCGTCCAGGGGGATGCAAAGAATAAATGGACATCAGTCTGACATTACAAACCACAACATTAAAAAAACAGTGGGTGAACATTTAACCTTCCAGTACATTCAATTGCTGATTTAAGAGTAGCAGTTCTCTTACAAAGGAATTTCAAAGGGAGATTAGAAAGGCTGCTGAATTGAAACTGATAATGAAGCTCAATGCATCCTCCAGGACTGAATTGGTTTCCTGTCTGATTACCAATGCCTGCTATTGTCATTTGGCATCTGAAATCACTCCATTCTCCAAGATATGAGGATCTATGGACTCAATCTAGCTGTATCTGAAGATGTGAGCAGTGACTGTGTTGGTAATTAGGGATTCCCTACTGAGAGGGGTAGAAACTAAAGTGTGCCGACTGGACTTGTCGTCACGAGAGGTATGCTGTCATTAGGTGTCATTAGGATACGTTTGGATTTCTGGGCCATGGCTTACACTTTTAAGATGAAGCTTTCCTATTGGGAGATGGTTTGCACCTCACGAGGGTAGGAAAAAATGTGTTTGGAAACAGCCTTGCAAACCTAATAAGGAGAACTTTAAACTAAATCCTGTGGGGGAGAGACAAAAATGCAAAGCCAATAACTGGGGATAAGAACTCTAAAGTTTTGCAGGGAGTGGCATGTATGCTAGATAACATTAACTCACATGTAAGTACAGAAACGACAACCTAAGGGTGCATAAAACATGGATTCCAATGTCTCTACACTAATGCGCAGAGTATGGGAAACAAGCAGGAGTAAGTTGAAGTCCTAATACAGGAAGGGGACTATGACCTAATAGGCATTACTGAAACTTTGTGGGATGACACTCACAATTGGAATATTAGGACCGAGGGGTATAACTTATTTAAAAGGGACAGACAAGGAAGGGTGGAGGAGTTGCATTATATGTAAAGGAGGTATATACTTGTGAGGAAATACGTGAATCTGAGCATGAAAGTCCAGTTGAGAGTCTCTGGGTAAATATACAAGGAGTAAGAAATAATACTGATATCATGGTGGGGGGTTCTGCTATAGACCACCAAGCCAGGCAGAGGATTTGGGTGAGACACTCCTACAACAGATTACAGAGTTCTCAAAGAGATGGGTAGTCATGGGTGATTTCAATTACCCGGATATCTGTTGGAAGTCCAACTCTGCTAAAAATTAAAGGTTCAATAAATTCCTGACTTGTCTTGTTGACAACTTTATTTTTCAGAAAGTGGAGAGGGAAACAAGAGGATCTGCTATCTTGGACTTGATTCTTACCAACAGGGAAGGACTGGTTGATGAGGTGAAAGTACTGGGCACCCTGGGTATTAGTGACCATGTAATTTTGGAATTTACAGTCTTGGGGAAGATAAAAGCTGTACATAGACATATAGGTTGGACTTCAGGAAAGCAAATTTTGACAACCGGCTTTGCCTGGTGGTAACTTTAATTTCCAGAAAGTGGAGAGGGAAACAAGAGGATCTGCTATCAGAAAGTGGAAGGAGGGCCTTATAACCAAGGATGAATACAAACAACCAGTGCTTGTATAGAGAGAGTTTGGAAAGCTAAAGCTCAGTATGAACCTAGGCTAGCGAGAGACGCTAAAAACAACAAAAAAGAATTCTTTTCTTATGTTCAAAGTAAGAAAAAGAGCAAGGACACGTTAGGCCCATTGCAGGGACAGGAAAGTGAAATTGTAACAGGTGATGAAAAGAGGGCAGAACTGCTCAATTCCTACTTTTCCCTGTCTTCTCTTGCAAGGGAAATGGTGCTCAATATGGCAAAAACAGAACTCATGATGAGGGAAGGGAGTTGCAGCCTAGGATCGGCTTAGGGGTAGTACATAAACACCTAGTTTCTTTAAATGAAATGAGGTTTTCAGAGCCAGATGAGTGGCATCCAAGGGTACTAAAAGAACTTGCAGATGTAATTTCTGAGCCTCTGTCCATTATTTTTGAGAATTTTGGGAGAACAGGTGATTCTATGACTCACGAAAGCTCATTCTCTGCCACAAATTTTCTTAGGTGCTATTGGATTCTTGCTCCTTTCCTCTAATAAAGACTGCAAGCTGTGCTGTTAGGTTTCTCCCCCCCCCCTTTCATCTGTTTAAACTGGAGAGAAGGGGCCCTCTCTCTAAGTGAAATAATCTGTTGATTTCAGAGGGGGCAAAATAAGTGCTAGTGCATCAAAAGCAAAGGGGGAGTGAAGAAAGGCAGCCAGAGAGGCGGACATGTTGAACTGGAATATATGGAACCATAAACGTATTTTAAAATACTTAGCCATCTACTTCCAGTCATTAAACAATGGAATCCAGTCCAAGTGTTCCAATTCCTAATCAGGGTCACATAGGCAGTGAGAAATCAAATCTAAGAAAAAAACCATTTAAGAATAAGCCAAAATAATTATTTCCCCTTATCCCAATGTGCCCATTCCCTTTAACACACGTGTGTGTGTGTGTGTGTGTGTGTGTGAGAGAGAGAGAGAGGGGGAGGGGGCTGTGGTCACACGCATCAGCTGAAGCGGAGGGGAAGCAAAGCTATTTCCTCTGGAGGAATATGACATGCAGTTGTGAGATCACACCTCCCTTTGTAGCTCAGCCCATCGCTGTGTGATCAGACGCAACAGTGGGTGAGTTAGGGTGGGTTTTTTTGCTATTTATTTCCCATGTGCATAAATGAGGAATCACATCTCTGCACTGAGGGCTCCCTATTGGGTATGCGGTGATGCATATACTGCAAAGGGGGGGGGATGGCACTAAGCCGGGATGGAATGATCAAACCATCCCGATAGCATGAGAGCATGCTTGCGCGATCAGACAGGGAAAAGTCCATCCATGGCCTGCTGGAACCCATTAGAGCTGGACTTTGCCCAGTGTCTTTTAACTCCACTTCTCTGGCGGAGCAGCATGGGTTGCCGACAACTGCAGGATGCTTCCCAGATGTTGCAGTCTGATTGTGCCCTTTAGATCCATCAGGCATTCACAGCTATGTTGGATCGCAACCTAGGGTTGCCAAGTACCTCTCGCTGGAGCGAGGGACTCCCGGCTCTTTCCTGGAGCGCGCGCGCACGCACCGCAACCACATCACCCAGAAGTGACGTGATCACGCTGGGCACACTGGGGCGGGGCCATGACCATCCGAGGGAAAACCGTAGAGTTTTCCCTCGGATGACCGTGGCCGCGCCCCCAGCATGCCTGGCATGGTTGCGTCACTTCCGGGTGACGTGCACGTCACGTACTTTGGGGGTGGGGTTCCCCCCGGGGCCCGATCCGCCGGCAGCGGGGTACGGGCCTCTGGGGCGGGGGTTTCCCCGCCCCCGGGGGGACTTGGCAAGCCTATCGCAGCCCAAGTCTCAAAGAAACACAGCAGAGCAAGGTGATCTCAATGTACATGAATATTTATACCTGAAATGAAACTTTGCTGGCCTTAAAGGAGCCATGGTAGTCAGGCTTTGCTCTTTCTCCTGTACAAGCACTCACTTATGCTTTCCCTCCCCCACCCTTCCTCTCAAAGGAGAAGAGCTCAGCCAATGGAGGGAAGGGAGACTTGGCTTGGTTCTGTCCTGCATGAAGCAGGAACCAGAAAGAGGGAGCTGGGCAAAATCGAGCTGCAATGCAGTGGCGGCGGCAGCCCCTGAGAAGGAAACAACAGAGAGCCAGTTGCTCATGGGCCAGATCTGACCTGTGGGCTGTATGCTTGACACCCCGATCTAGACCCTAAACTTCTTGCAATAAATTAAATCACTTTCAATTTCTCCTCAAAGCTTTACACATTTTTCACCCAGTCCTTCTAATCTCCATCTCCATCATACCTTGTTTAGCTTCCCAAGTGATGAGATTAAATCGGCCCACTCACTGGAGTACTCAAAGCTTTTCAGGGCCTTGTCAACAGCTGCCACATAGTTCCTATACTTGGAGTCAGCCAATAGCTCCAGCTCCTCTGCATTCATTCTCCCGCAGAGTTCCACTACAGACCAGATTGCATTTCATGTAGTCATGAGCTGAAAAACAGGGAACAGTGGTTTTAATTTCCCCAAATCACAATCTCATGGTTTCAGAATGCCAAGCCTATGGACAAATTAGACACAAGAAAGTAGAAGTCTGCAAATCCATTATCAAGTTAGTCTTTCTGGAATCTGGGGGTCTTCATTTCTGTGTGGAAAGCTTCACAAAATATCTTGTTAGTTAATAAATATTACAATGAAGAGGACTGAATTCCAGGAGAATATCATCATTTTGTAAATGCTGTTAGACCTACAATTGCACTCACTGAGATGAACAAAATCTTCCAGCCATGAATTGTAACCCTCCTAGATAACTAATATTTCTGGAAATTTTCACAGTGTGAAAAAAATCTGGTAAAAAAAACCACACAGAAATTTGGGGAAAAATCGATATAGAAGCAATACTTCTCTATCAAACCTAAATTCATTTTACTGACTTAACAACATATAATGCATCATTTATAACTTAGTGAGCATATAATTGTACTATTTGTCACAGTTATGAAGTTTAAAGGTATCAATGTTTTCTATAAGAAAAACTGCTGATATACCCAGGATTTGACAGAGAGCTACAAACTGTTGCACCTTATGTTACCTTAGTACATGCGTCTTGATTTTTGTCTTCTGAGAATTAAGAAAAACTATGTAGGACTCCCAACGTATTTGGATATTAAGCTAATTAGAGCACTGAACTCTTCAATAATGTATTATCATTAAACACATTAGTCAAAATATGTTGTATAGATCAACAGTATACAAAGGAATTATTATCTAATGCTGTCAAATAACATAGAAAAATTCACACTATGCATTTTGAGTAAAAGATTGTCCTTAAAAGGATTACTCTTATTCCAAAAATAAAAAATCATAGGAGATTTTTGAGTGTTCTCCAAAATTTCTCAAATTGTCGACTGGGAAAAAATGAAATAAAAACACCTTGGTTTAGAGAAACTGTCCTCACCCCTGTTCCAAATTTTCTGGGCCTTCACATCTCTAATCCTCCCTAACAAATTTCCAGCAGAAAGGGCTCCTGTTATAGACATTCCGGCTTACAAAGTCAGCAGGAGGAAGCATAGGGCACCCGAGAAGGGCAAGGGAAAGCAAGATCACAGGACAGGCCCTTCAGCTTGTACTGGCAACCCAAGAAAGCTGGTCGACACTATTATAAGCAGGCACAGGAAGGCATTTGGAAGGCATGTACTGGGAGATATTTGCCTGGTATCCTGAAGGCGTTCAGGTGCAACAGGGTTGCCAACCTCCAGACTACAAAGATTAGTTCCCCTCAGAAAAAATAGCTACTTTGGAGGGTGGACTGTTTTATACTGTGCTGAGATCCCTCCCTTCCCCAAACCCCATCTACCCTAGACTCCCCACCCCCCCCAATCTCCAGGAATTTCCCAACCCACAGTTGGCAACCCCAGCCAGTGCTAGGGATGCCAGACCCCCCTCCCCTGTTGGGAGCGGGGGTCTCCTGCTCCTAGGCCCCACCTCTCTGCCATCAATCAGCTGGCCGGCATGGGAGACTTCCTGCAAAAAAAAGGGAGGAACACTCGACGTTTTAGTGACCTGCCTACATGACTTCAACATGACCTGGAAGTGATGTAGGCCAGTTTGGTGTAGTGGTTAAGTGTGCGGACTCTAATCTGGGAGAACTGGGTTTGATTCCCCACTCCTCCACTTGCAGCTGCTGGATGACCTTGGGCAAGCCATAGTTCTCTCACAGCTGTTCTTGAAAAGTGCAGTTCTTGAAAGAGCTCTCTCAGCTCCACCTACCTCACAGGGTGTCTGTTGTGGGGAAGGGAAAGGAGTTTGTAAGCTGCTCTGAGACTCTGAGTGAAGGGCGGGGTATAAATCCAATCTGTTCTCTTCTTCTTCTAGGCATGTTGGGGACATCGAGTGATGCTCTGGTTTTGGGGCAAAAAAATGCCGCCCTGATGTCCCGACGTCACTTCTGGGTCACACTGGAAGTCATGTGGGCACATCGCTGAAACATTGGGTGACACTCCCCGTTCCTGGTAAGCCCACTCTCCATCCTCCACCAGCTGCCCAGAGGGACTTGGCAACCCTAGCTGGCGCAAAGATGTTGGCTCTTAGGCGGTGGAGCAGTTATTGTAGAATTGTGCACCCTACCAATGCTGGGGAGGAAGCACCTGAGAGGCCGCAAAGAAGGATGAAGCATTAGCTTAATATTTTTACTTTTTTATTATGAATCAAGTGGAAAAGCATACATCAGAGTACTCCACTAACACAAATGCCTAAAAGATATATTGGCAACCCAGCTACAAATAACACTTCTGAAAACAGACACTTCAAATTCATTGTATATCTTCGGAATGATGCTCAGTGTAAGAAAAGTGTAAAACAGATTATTCATCATCTTGAAAGAACAAAAGGTCATATACAGGTAACAAGTCCGTAGCTATATCCTAAAAATAGAAGGAAGTCAAGAAGGAAGAACTGTGTTTAAAAAGGAGCCAAAATTGCCAAGGAAAATCTAAGCGATGCCATAAAATCCCTTGAATATGCATAGCTGACATGTCATTTTTTTAAAGGCATCATACCAGAACACAAATGCAAACTATAGCTCCGGGCCTTCAAAGTGTCATACAACAGATGCCGGTTAGATTCAATTCAGAAAAATATTGAAGCTGAAGATACTTTTACCCTATAACGTACAGGGCCTTAGAATGAGAGTGCTGACACTAGAGATTCATGAGCTGATCGTATCACCTTAGTTACTGAATCTAAAACTGGACAAACAATTAACCAAAGAAACCTGCTTGTCTCTTTCTCTGTTACGTGCACACACACACACACTGTCCCCAAGCATTTTGTTAAACAAACAAGGAGGCAGAGAAAGAGCATTAATCAAAAAGCCCTCAACACAGTTTCTCCTTTGCTTTTTATGTGCGCTTTTCATGGTGGGTGCAGGCATCAGAATGCGGCAGTGTGACAGCTTCACCGCCATGCCCTTCCTTCCCTATCACACGCTTTCTTTTATTCACCATTTTCCTTATCTGCTGAAACAAAGACTGGAGGAAGAAGAGGGGAGTGCTGCCTTGCTTCAACATTTATGCAGTAGAAATACCTGGGTATGAATGGCTAATATAACATGTTTCATAAATAATTCACTGCTGCTCTTTGGCAACTGGAACACTAAGTGTTATTATTTCTTCGTTTTCTGCAGCAGGATACATTAAGATAGTCCAAGGGCAAAAACCCAAACCCAGGAGTCCCCGGTGTGGTGCCGACACCTTTCCTAGGTCTTGTACTTCTTGTTGCGATGTGATGGCGCCTTCCAGGGCCGTTTCGGCGGCCTGCGATACCGCCGCGAGCGTTTCTTTTAGTGATTGGAATTCTTCTTTCAAAGGTTTTATAGCGTTAAGTACCTGGTTGGCTATGTTGTCTTCCAGTTTTTGGATGGTTTGCAGGAATTCGTAGCGAGATAAAACCGCTCCGTCGTCCTCTATTGAAGTCTCGGCGGCCATTTTAGGTGTTGTGTTCGGGGCCCGTTCACTCCCGGAGCCGTTTCCTTCTTTTGCGAAATATTTGGACACCGGAGTCGACAATGGTACCGATTTTTTAGCTTTACCGTTGATGTTTCGTCCCATATTGTTTGTTAAAGTTCTAAGTTGAGTTTGAAGGAGATTTGTATAGTTAAGGGCGGGTTGAGGAGCAGAGCCGAGTTAACACACGTCCATTCCCAACGCTCGCTTGGCCACGCCCCCGCCGACACCTTTCCTGATGCCCACCAAGTGTTCTTAGAAAGTGGGCAGAGCCAGGTGGGGCTTTTGCCAAGCAAGGCTTCCAGTTAGCCAATGGAGATTTGATTGGCTGTGCAGTTTTTAAAAAACGCGTCTTCAGCAGCAGCTGCCACCACAGCACAAAAAGGTTCACTGTGTGACTAAAAGCTGCAGCACCCATTTTGGCAGACATTTTGTGCCCACCAGGCTGTCCCTCAACCAGGGCCAGGGCTTTTGTGGTCCTTGCCCCAGCCTGGTGGAACATGCTCCCAATTGAGATCAGGGCCCTGCGAGACCTGTTACAGTTTCACAGGGCCAGTAAAATGGAGCTGTTCCATCAGGCCTTTGGTTGTGGCAGCAGGCATCTACTGGCTGGCCTCCCTATTGCTGCTGTATGAGATCACTTTGGCTCAGCGTTGGCCCATTTATCTCCTGGCTGCAGAAACTGGAACTGAATTTACTGCACCGCCCATTTTAAATGTTTTAAATTTGTTTTATTGTATTACTAGGAAAAAGGCCCGTTGTGGAAATAAATACAACGGCCTCTAGAAAGAGGCTCTGGGCGGGTGCCCCGGCCTTGGACACTCAGTGTCAATTTGCTGTGGCGACCTCAGCAGGGTATAATGACCCTGAGTCCACATTCTCCAGAGGAACTGATCTCTGCTACCTAAAGAACAGTTGTAATTTTGAGTGATATCCAGCCCTCGCCTGGAGATTGGCAACGATGGTCCCCCAGAAGGGAATAGTTGGTTTGGAGGGTGGAGTCTATGGCTTTGTACCTGTCCGAGGTCCCACGCCTCCTGAAACCTCACCCTCTCCAGGCTCCATCCCTCGCATCTCCAGGACTTTCCCACCTGGAGTTGGCAACCCTATCTCCTTCCCAGGAAATCATCAACCTACCTTTATTTCCCCCTCACTCTTCAGCTTTCCAGAAAGCAGTTGTAATTCTGAGTGATCTCCAGCCCTCACCTGGAGATTGGACACATTTTACTTCAGAACAGCAAAACTGTTTAGAATGTTAGAGGCAAAAGCCAATCAAGTCGCATATGCAAACAACCTCTGTGTTCCGAGGCAGAGGCCAATGAGGCTGCATATGCAAATAACCTCTGTGTTCTGACTGGCTATGGGGGGGAGAGGAC